>NC_086445.1:181348754-181648754 GCF_028390025.1 Pseudophryne corroboree | reverse complement strand
TGGTCACTGTGAGGCACCCCTCAGCTGCAGCTCCCCAGGCTGCACTCTGAAGGAGATGTGTGTGAAGCCAGTGCGGGGGGCTGTGCAGGGAGTGGTGGCTGATCAGGGCGGACAGAGGATGTGATGTTGGGGGGGGGGGGGGGGGGGGGAGGACATGATGGGGGGAACTAGCCTTTCCTGAAAGACAAAGCTCACATTTCCTCCCCACCTAATGTTGAGCATGGAACTTAACCTCTGCACTTCTAGCTCAATGCAGTAAACATAGTAGGGGTTAACAGAGCTTTGTAGGGGACCAGTCTACCAGGACATTGATGACATTTTTTTGAATCTCACAGAAGGTTAAGTATCAATCACAACAGCAGAATTTACTCAATAAATTGATATTTAATTTGGTCCCTAAATACGTCTGGCTATCATAAAAGATTGAGGATTTTGTCTTTTTGCCATTAACGTCAGAGCCTAGATTACAGGTTTAACACCAGGGACAAGAAGGAAAACGGACACCACCTAGCCCCCAACTTCAACCTGAAACATGATTTATCCTGGTCCCTGCATAAGAATTGCACATTGAGCGGCTGCCCCTCAAACACAGCCTTCGGTATTATAGCCCTGTTGACTACTGTTATCCTTGTAACTGATATTTAGTGGCAACAGAGCAAGAACCTAATTTAACCTAAAGCTGAAATCTTGGTGTCAGTAGAGGCACGTCATACTTTAAAAGTACATACACAGACATTACCAAAAAATGCTCTGACCTAAGGGCCTAATTCAGACCTGATCGCTGTTGTGCGAATTTGCAAGGCGGCCGATTATCGATCAACTGTGCATGCGTATAGATTGCAATGTGCACACGCAAGGCCAAAATGCGAAAGAAATCAGCGGCTTTTTTGATCGTTAGGCGTACACAGGGGGGTTGACAAGAAGCGGACATTTGGGGGTGGTAACTGCCCGTTTTCTGGTAGTGTCAGGAAAAACG
Source organism: Pseudophryne corroboree (assembly GCF_028390025.1). Taxonomy (NCBI): domain Eukaryota; kingdom Metazoa; phylum Chordata; class Amphibia; order Anura; family Myobatrachidae; genus Pseudophryne; species Pseudophryne corroboree. The sequence continues at coordinate 181,647,778 of NC_086445.1, read as the reverse complement.
CAGGAGTTCCCAAGCGTTTTCAGGGAAGGTGTGTGACATCAGCTACGGCCCGCTCAGCCTGTTTTATTCGCACTGTAGGAGTAGGTCTTAGTAGGTTTTAGGTGTATGGCCTGCTTAACTGTTTGCCCAGACGACTCACTGATCAGATCTGTGGCCAGTCTGTCCACACACGATAATAAGAACTTACTTACCGATAATTCTATTTCTCGTAGTCCGTAGTGGATGCTGGGAACTCCGTAAGGACCATGGGGATTAGCGGCTCCGCAGGAGACTGGGCACAAAAGTAAAAGCTTTAGGACTACCTGGTGTGCACTGATTCCTCCCCCTATGACCCTCCTCCAAGCCTCAGTTAGGATACTGTGCCCGGACGAGCGTACACAATAAGGAAGGATTTTGAATCCCGGGTAAGACTCATACCAGCCACACCAATCACACCGTACAACCTGTGATCTGAGCATGATAACAGAGGAGCCTCTGAAAAGATGGCTCACAACAATAATAACCCGATTTTTGTAACAATAACTAAGTACAAGTATTGCAGACAATCCGCACTTGGGATGGGCGCCCAGCATCCACTACGGACTACGAGAAATAGAATTATCGGTAAGTAAATTCTTATTTTCTCTGACGTCCTAGTGGATGCTGGGAACTCCGTAAGGACCATGGGGATTATACCAAAGCTCCCAAACGGGCGGGAGAGTGCGGATGACTCTGCAGCACCGAATGAGAGAACTCCAGGTCCTCCTCAGCCAGGGTATCAAATTTGTAGAATTTTGCAAACGTGTTTGCCCCTGACCAAGTAGCTGCTCGGCAAAGTTGTAAAGCCGAGACCCCTCGGGCAGCCGCCCAAGATGAGCCCACCTTCCTTGTGGAATGGGCTTTTACAGATTTTGGCTGTGGCATGCCTGCCACAGAATGTGCAAGCTGAATTGTGCTACAAATCCAACGAGCAATAGTCGAAGCAGGAGCACCCAGCTTGTTGGGTGCATACAGGATAAACAGCGAGTCAGATTTTCTGACTGCAGCCGTCCTGGAAACATATATTTTCAGGGCCCTGACTACGTCCAGCAACTTGGAGTCCTCCAAGTCCCTAGTAGCCGCAGGTAGCACAATAGGCTGGTTCAAGTGAAACGCTGAAACCACCTTAGGGAGAAATTGAGGACGAGTCCTCAATTCTGCCCTGTCCGTATGAAAAATTAGGTAAGGGCTTTTATAGGATAAAGCCGCCAATTCTGAGACACGCCTGGCTGAAGCCAGGGCTAACAGCATTACCACTTTCCATGTGAGATATTTTAAGTCCACAGTGGAGAGTGGTTCAAACCAATGTGATTTTAGGAACCCCAAAACAACATTGAGATCCCAAGGTGCCACTGGAGGCACAAAAGGAGGCTGTATATGCAGCACCCCCTTGACAAACGTCTGAACTTCAGGAACTGAAGCCAGTTCTTTTTGGAAGAAAATCGACAGGGACGAAATTTGAACCTTAATGGACCCTAATTTTAGGCCCATAGACAGTCCCGTTTGCAGGAAATGCAGGAAACGACCCAGTTGAAATTCCTCTGTAGGGGCCTTCCTGGCCTCGCACCACGCAACATATTTACGCCAAATACGGTGATAATGCTGCACGGTTACATCCTTCCTGGCTTTGATCAGGGTAGGGATGACTTCATCCGGAATGCCTTTTTCCTTCAGGATCCGGCGTTCAACCGCCATGCCGTCAAACGCAGCCGCGGTAAGTCTTGGAACAGACAGGGTCCCTGCTGGAGCAGGTCCTTTCTTAGAGGTAGAGGCCACGGGTCCTCTGTGAGCATCTCTTGAAGTTCCGGATACCAAGTCCTTCTTGGCCAATCCGGAGCCACGAGTATAGTCCTCACTCCTCTCCTTCTTATGATTCTCAGTACCTTGGGTATGAGAGGCAGAGGAGGGAACATATACACTGACTGGTACACCCACGGTGTTACCAGAGCGTCCACAGCTATTGCCTGAGGGTCCCTTGACCTGGCACAATACCGGTCTAGTTTTTTGTTGAGGCGGGACGCCATCATGTCCACCTTTGGTTTTTCCCAACGGTTCACAATCATGTGGAAGACTTCTGGGTGAAGTCCCCACTCCCCCGGGTGGAGGTCGTGTCTGCTGAGGAAGTCTGCTTCCCAGTTGTCCACACCCGGAATGAACACTGCTGACAGTGCTATCACATGATTTTCCGCCCAGCGAAGAATCCTTGCAACTTCTGTCATTGCCCTCCTGCTTCTTGTGCCGCCCTGTCTGTTTACGTGGGCGACTGCCGTGATGTTTTCTGACTGGATCAGCACCGGCTGACCTTGAAGCAGAGGTCTTGCTAGGCATAGAGCATTGTAGATGGCCCTTAGCTCCAGGATATTCATGTGAAGTGATGTCTCCAGGCTTGACCACAAGCCCTGGAAATTTTTTCCCTGTGTGACTGCTCCCCAGCCTCTCAGGCTGGCATCCGTGGTCACCAGGACCCAGTCCTGAATGCCGAATCTGCGGCCCTCTAGAAGATGAGCACTCTGCAACCACCACAGGAGAGACACCCTTGTCCTTGGTGCCAAGATTATCCGCTGATGCATCTGAAGATGCGACCCGGACCATTTGTCTAGCAGATCACACTGGAAGGTTCTTGCGTGGAATCTGCCGAATGGGATTGCTTCGTAAGAAGCCACCATCTTTCCCAGGACCCTTGTGCATTGATGCACTGAGACTTGGCCTGGTTTTAGGAGATTTCTGACTAGTTCGGATAACTCCCTGGCTTTCTCCTCCGGGAGAAACACCTTTTTCTGGACAGTGTCCAGGATCATCCCTAGGAATAGAAGTCGTGTCGTCGGGATCAGCTGCGATTTTGGAATATTGAGAATCCAACCGTGCTGGCGTAGCACTATCTGAGATAGTGCTACTCCGACTTCCAACTGTTCCCTGGATCTTGCCCTTATCAGGAGATCGTCCAAGTAAGGGATAACTAAAACTCCCTTCCTTCGAAGGAGTATCATCATTTCGGCCATTACCTTGGTAAAGACCCGGGGTGCCGTGGACAATCCGAACGGCAGCGTTTGAAACTGATAGTGACAGTTCTGTACCACAAACCTGAGGTACCCTTGGTGAGAAGGGTAAATTGGGACATGTAGGTAAGCATCTTTGATGTCCAGAGACACCATATAGTCCCCTTCTTCCAGGTTTGCAATCACTACTCTGAGTGACTCCATCTTGAATTTGAACCTTTGTATGTAAGTGTTCAAGGATTTTAGGTTTAAAATTGGTCTCACCGAGCCGTCCGGCTTCGGTACCACAAATAGTGTGGAATAGTACCCCTTTCCCTGTTGTAGGAGGGGTACCTTTATTATCACCTGCTGGGAATACAGCTTGTGAATGGCTTCCAATACTGCCTCCCTGTCTGAGGGAGACGTCGGTAAAGCAGACTTTAGAAAAAGGCGAGGGGGAGACGTCTCGAATTCCAATTTGTACCCCTGAGATACCACCTGAAGGATCCAGGGGTCCACTTGCGAGTGGGCCCACTGCGCACTGAACTTCTTGAGACGGGCCCCCACCGTGCCTGAGTCCGCTTGTAAAGCCCCATGGTCATGCTGAGGACTTTGCGGAGGCGGGAGAGGGCTTTTGTTCCTGGGAACTGGCTGTTTGCTGCAGCCTTTTTCCTCTCCCTCTGCCACGGGGCAGAAATTAGGCGCCTTTTGCCCGCTTGCCCTTATGGGGCCGAAAGGACTGCGCCTGATAATACGGCGTCTTCTTAGGTTGAGAAGCTACCTGGGGTAAAAATGTGGATTTTCCAGCAGTTGCCGTGGCTACCAGGTCTGATAGACCTACCCCAAATAACTCCTCCCCCTTATAAGGCAATACTTCCATGTGCCTTTTAGAATCCGCATCACCTGACCACTGCCGCGTCAATAAACCTCTTCTTGCAGAAATGGACAGCGCGCTAACTCTTGATGCCAGTCGGCAGATATCCCTCTGTGCATCACGCATATATAGAAATGCATCCTTCAAATGCTCTATAGTCAGTAATATACTGTCCCTATCTAGGGTATCAATATTTTCAGTCAGGGAATCCGACCATGCCAGGCCCGCACTGCACATCCACGCTGAGGCGATTGCTGGTCGCAGTATAACACCCGTGTGAGAGTATATACATTTTAGGATATTCTCCAGCTTTCTATCGGCAGGTTCCTTTAGGGCGGTCGTATCAGGAGAGGGTAGTGCTACCTGTTTAGACAAGCGTGTGAGCGCTTTATCCACCCTAGGGGGTGTTTCCCAACGTGCCCTATCCTCTGGCGGGAAAGGGTACGATGCCAATAACCTTTTAGGAATTATCAGTTTTTTATCGGGGGAAACCCACGCCTCATCACACACTTCATTTAATTCCTCGGATACAGGAAAAACTACAGGCAGTTTTTTCTCACCAAACATAATACCCTTTTTAGTGGTACTTGTATTATCAGAGATATGCAATACATTTTTCATTGCTTCAATCATGTAACGTGTGGCCCTGGTGGAAGTCACGTTTGTCTCCTCATCATCGACACTGGAGTCAGTATCCGTGTCTGTGTCTGCCATTTGAGGTAACGGGCGTTTTAAAGCCCCTGATGGCGTTTGAGACCCCTGGACAGGCACAAGCTGAGTAGCCGGCTGTCTCATGTCGTCAACTGTCTGTCGTAAAGAGCCGACACTGTCACGCAATTCCTTCCATAAGCTCATCCACTCAGGTGTCGACTCCCTAGGGGGTGACAACTGTATAATAGGCAATTGCTCCGCCTCCATCTCATTTTCCTCCTCAAACATGTCGACACAATCGTACCGACACACCGCACACACACACAGGGAATGCTCTGATAGAGGACAGGACCCCACTAGCCCTTTGGGGAGACAGAGGGAGAGTATGCCAGCACACACCAGAGCGCTATATATAGACAGGAATACCACTATAAATGTGCTTTTCCCTTTATAGCTGCTGTTGTTATCAAACTGCGCCAAATTAGTGCCCCCCTCTCTTTTTTACCCTTTTCTGTAGTGCAGGACTGCAAGGGAGAGTCAGGGAGACGTCCTTCCAGCGGAGCTGTGATGGAAAATGGCGCCCGTGTGCTGAGGAGATAGGCTCCGCCCCCTTCTCGGCGGCCTTTTCTCCCGCTTTTTTGGTGAGTTCTGGCAGGGGTTAAAATACATCCATATAGCCCTGGGGGTTATATGTGGTGTATTTATGCCAGCCAAGGTGTTTTACATTGCTGCTCAGGGCGCCCCCCCCTAGCGCCCTGCACCCTCAGTGACCGGAGTGTGAAGTGTGCCTGAGTAACAATGGCGCACAGCTGCAGTGCTGTGCGCTACCTTGTTGAAGACAGATGTCTTCTGCCGCCGCTTTTTCCGGACCTTTTCTGGCTTCTGGCTCTGTAAGGGGGCCGGCGGCACGGCTCTGGGACCGAGCTCCGAGGCTGGGCCTGTGTTCGGTCCCTCTGGAGCTAATGGTGTCCAGTAGCCTAAGAAGCCCAATCCACTCTGCACGCAGGCGAGTTCGCTTCTTCTCCCCTTAGTCCCTCGATGCAGTGAGCCTGTTGCCAGCAGGTCTCACTGAAAATAAAAAACCTAAAACTAAACTTTCACTAAGAAGCTCAGGAGAGCCCCTAGAGTGCACCCTTCTCGGCCGGGCACAAAAATCTAACTGAGGCTTGGAGGAGGGTCATAGGGGGAGGAGCCAGTGCACACCAGGTAGTCCTAAAGCTTTTACTTTTGTGCCCAGTCTCCTGCGGAGCCGCTAATCCCCATGGTCCTTACGGAGTTCCCAGCATCCACTAGGATGTCAGAGAAAGTTAGATCTGATTACTGGATGACAGTGCTGAACCAGATTCACCTACTTTTGTAAAAAATGTAGTTTTGATGCCATTCATCATAAAGGTAATGCAGGAGATGTCACAGATATCTCCTGCTTACCCGTCACTCCCAATCAGGTACAGCGTCCCCATACACTAGTATGGAGACCTCATACAACAAGCTCTGAAAATACAATATTTTTGGAGCTTGACTGCGGGAGCATCCGCCATCTGCAGATGGCGAATGCCCCTGCACACCCGCTGCTTACCCTTCTGGATCCCTCCGCCCCTGTCCGGCTTCTTCTGCTGGATGCCGGTGGCTTTGTGCACCTGCGTGAACCCCAAGCACATGCAGGTGCACTAGTACTGACAAATTTTTACACTGCTACGAAAGTAGCAGTTAAAAGATTAGTGTAGACAGCTGATTTGTGGATCAGCTGACTCTGCGCCGGAGCAATGAGAATTGTTCCGATGCTCGCGGCGAGTCAGAATGTTAATTATCGGGCGGCTGCTCGGCCCCAGAGAATTAACGTGATGAATATGCCCATTGGATACTAAGATTCTATCTTGAGTGAGCCCAACATATTCTTCTCCCATACTGTATGTTATGCAATAAATATATACGGCATACTATAGTATAATAATGTCCATAAATGCACACACTTAATAATTGTCTGAAATTCCTTTAAGTGACCACTTGATAAAGAACTGCTATGACAGGTTGAAATGTTTTGGGTGTGTGGTTAACAGTCCCAATTCCATTAGAAGGACCAATCTATCTTCTACACCAACTTTGGGCCCTCACCAATCACCTTGGGGCTTTCTAGGGTCGCCAGGAGTATTGTTATAAAAGACCCAGTTAATGTGGAACTCTGTACGAATCCCACAGCTCTGGCGATCTCCGACTCCGGTACATCCAGCCGATGGAGTGCACCAAGTAATGGACTATGCCCATCTATACAGTGTGAGTGTGCACCACATTACCAGGCTTACTTGCAAAAGTAAAAGAAATGAAGCAGGGAAAATAAAACCTGAATAAACTATTTGAGCCCTGTCACCTATTGCATACTGGCCCAAAGCTGAATAGAACTAGGTCCATACTGGTAACCATGCCCACTGGGTACCAGGCAAGCAATATATAAAAGTGACAAACTAATGTGGCACCACAAGTGCCAGCATGCACCGACAGTGTTATTACAGGTCAACAATTCTAGAACTTCAGCCACTAACATTCATATGGGTACAAGTGCATGCTTATACATCCAATGTTTGTTGCCATCATCATCATGAATATCATTTTACCCCAATAAAAACTTACCAACAATGTTCTTTGGTCTTCCGTAACCCCAGTGGGCCCAAATGGATGAAAATAACCATATAGAGTAAAATGCCTGCCCCCTATGAGCAAGCCAAGCAAGATGAAACTCGCTCCAATATAAATACCCAGGCAGAAAATCAGGAGAGGTCTCTTACACCACTCAGTTAATCACCACCCAATCTCTGCAAATAAGTATGAACAACTAATATATCAACATGAACACCAATAAACCGCTCATTAGGTATCCCCAAAAGTCTGAAAAATCACAAACTGCAAAAGTTTTAATCGAACGTACCTTTTAATCAAGTATTTAACAGCTCTTGTGAGTGAATACTTACAGATGTAGCCACCTTTATCTTGACTGTTTCTCCGCCGAGACGGGCGTTTAGTCACGCTAATGCGATAGCTGAGTTTCATCACAGGCAGGCGCGTTGAGGCGATCTAGATACTCATCATGCATTACACATCTCCACCACTGTGTCGCTAATGCTCCACTAATCCAGTACTTTCGATCGTACAGTATAGCGGCGGATTGATCTACAGCTCTGGCAATACTGTAGGCGTAACGGGAGGCGGTGGAAAAAGTATGGAGTACTGTACAGTATGTGTATGGAGACGCAACTACAGTAATTGTGTAAAAGGAAGAATGTACAGTACAATGTATAAACACCGTGCTTTTAAAATATATGAGCGTCTGAGTTCGCTAATGCATAATGGGAATGGAGGGCTAGCCGGAGGCGGAGGAAAACACCGTGCTTTACAAATGCGAGCGTCCGAGTCCTCTAAGGCATAAACCAACAGCAATGGGGCGGGGGCCGGCCGCTGTTTGCAGTACTTTCACACATGAAATTGGAAATCTCTCATGAGGCGTCGTGGGCTAGGGGTGAAGGCTCCCACCTCCCTCGCTGGGGGTCCAGGGTTCGAGACCTGATGTGCTTTCTTTCTTTTTTTTTTTTTTTTTTTCTGTAATAATGCACTGTATTCTTTTATTTACACTGTAAGACAGTCAATGGAAGGATGCACACAGATTTCACATAAATCAAAGTACATCTGCAGGAGCGATTCTTTACGCTAAATGCACCTAAACAGCGGGAATGAAATGAGTGTATTCTGACGCTACCAACTGAGCAAAACAGTACTGTAGATCTTCAGCGTTTGTGTATTGCACAGGACCTGAATTTCCTCCCTGTGCAGGCCCCCAGGGGGGAAGGGTGATGGGGGTAGGGGGGAGACGATGGAAAATACTGTGCCTTTGAAATGCAATTACATGAGCGTCCGAGTACACTACGGCATACTGTAAACCAACACCAATGGGAAGGAAGTGCCAACCTTATTTTTAATGTGTTCCCGTGACATTCACTTTAAAAAAAAAAAATTTCTCTCCAATACAGTACATCCAATGGAAGGATGCACACAGGTTTCACATACTGTACAGTAAATCAAAGTACATCTGCAGGAGCGATTCTTTACGCTAAATGCAACCTACAGTACAGTACTGTAAGTGAGCAAAACAGTACTACAGTGGGCGTTTGTGTATTGCACATAACCAGCATTTGCATTCCCTCCCTGTCTACTGCATGATCTGTGCAGGCTCCCATGGGGGAAGGGCAGCAGGCTAGCCGGAGGCGGAGGAAAACACCGTGCTTTACAAATGCGAGCGTCCGAGTCCTCTAAGGCATAAACCAACAGCAATGGGGCGGGGGCCGGCCGCTGTTTGCAGTACTTTCACACATGAAATTGGAAATCTCTCATGAGGCGTCGTGGGCTAGGGGTGAAGGCTCCCACCTCCCTCGCTGGGGGTCCAGGGTTCGAGACCTGATGTGCTTTCTTTCTTTTTTTTTTTTTTTTTTCTGTAATAATGCACTGTATTCTTTTATTTACACTGTAAGACAGTCAATGGAAGGATGCACACAGATTTCACATAAATCAAAGTACATCTGCAGGAGCGATTCTTTACGCTAAATGCACCTAAACAGCGGGAATGAAATGAGTGTATTCTGACGCTACCAACTGAGCAAAACAGTACTGTAGATCTTCAGCGTTTGTGTATTGCACAGGACCTGAATTTCCTCCCTGTGCAGGCCCCCAGGGGGGAAGGGTGATGGGGGTAGGGGGGAGACGATGGAAAACACTGTGCCTTTGAAATGCAATTACATGAGCGTCCGAGTACACTACGGCATACTGTAAACCAACACCAATGGGAAGGAAGTGCTGGGAGTTCACGGTCGGCGGCCATGTTGTCAGGTTGCTAAGCGATCCAGCTCGGTATACCGTAATGTGCATAGACCTCGCTTATCCCAATGTAATTGAGCTAGGGGATTGTGACGCTCCTTCAGCATTGCCCCCTGAACTGTGAAATGTATGCCATATTGTATCTCACTACATATCCGAGCGCTGCCACGTGCTGGGAGTTCACGGTCGGCGGCCATTTTGTCAGGTTGCTAAGCGATCCAGCTCGGTATACCGTAATGTGCATAGACCTCGCTTATCCCAATGTAATTGAGCTAGGGGATTGTGACGCTCCTTCAGCATTGCCCCCTGAACTGTGAAATGTATGCCATACTGTATCTCACTACATATACGAGCGCTGCCACGTGCTGGGGGTTCACGGTCGGTGGCCATTTTTAGTGTGCATAGAACTCGCTTATCCACATAGGCCCCTGTGTTTTTAACTACTATATTGAGATGCACATTTCTAGGCCTACAGTATTTAATATACAGTAAGCAGCATTGTTGTTAGGCAATAATTGAAGAATTTACATACAGTACTGACATGTACTGTATGTAATGCTTGTACATCATGTCAGTCGACCCTTATGCTGTACACTACTGTAAGTCTCACAGGGCCCATGCACTTCCAAGGAGGGTTATTTACTGTACTGTATCTGTTTCATACAGGAAACTAATTGCAGTCCATAACACTGAAGTTGTATTTTCAGTACTGTACAGTATACAATACTTAAATTTGAACATCAGGTACTGGATAGTAAACATGTACAGTATTAACTTCTATCATAAAACTCTTATGCATTTTCAGATGTGTAAATTTTAGACTACAGTATTCACAAATGTTTTCTCTCCATACAGGAATTATAGTTGGACAACATGCCAGTAACTATCAACAAAACGATGAGCAAGATAATCGCCAACATGAAAAAAGAAAATAAAACCATCAAAGAGATCCATGCATGGCTCAAGGAAAGTGGCATTATAGTCACTTTAGAAACGGTGCGCTATCATGCATTCGAGAGAACAACGCCCAGATTTGTATTTCCTACAAAATGCACATGGTACGTACTGTACACTACTGTAATGTTTAAATGACTTGCTTTATACCATAAACAATTTTTTTGAAATAAAATAAAAACTTCATCAATTGTAACTGTGATTGTGCTGTTCATGAATTCATATTTTTCATACTGTATTGTACTGTAGGAGAGTGCAACAAATTGTGGAGGAACTAACTCGTGAGGATGATGAGCGTACTGCTCTGCAAATAAAACGAATTCTCCATTCCAAGTATGACCTGGACATATCGGCCACCAGCATCAGAAGGATGCGACGGAAAATGGGATGGACCTTTGGCGCAACAAGGTAAAATACTGAAAGCAGTATAAACCATACAGTAAATGCACTGTTAATAATCCCTTGATACGTGATATAATAATGCCATAAATCATTATACAGAGTGTGTACTTTATACTATATACAGTATGTGTGTGTGTATATACTGTATATATTCTATCCCAAAAGAGATACCTACTGTATAGGCACTCAGAGACAGCAATGAAGCATTGCCGGCTTATTGTGATGATTACATACTGTATACTGTGTGTGTGTGTTTGTGTGTATGTACAGTATGTATATATATATTACTCTGTATGTAACTTAATGTACTGTATGTACAGTTTAATGTATACAGTAGGTATATAATACAGTATACTGCACATACAGTCTACTGTATATACAGTAATCTGTAAATCTGTAATTTCATAACTGTATCTGATTTCATTATTTTTGGCTCTTCACAGGATATCTCCAATGATAAGAGATGTGAATAAAGAAAAGAGAGTGGAACAGGCACGGCGATGGATTGAGAGTGGTGAAACATTTGATGATGTCATTTTCACAGATGAATCGTCTGTTGCCCTTGAGCGGTTCTCCAGAATGTCATTCAGGAAACGTAACCATATCTCTTTAAAACCACGCCCAAAGCATCCATTGAAAGTCCATGTATGGGGAGGCATATCACGATTAGGAGCTGGTCCCCTATTATTTTTCGAAGGTACAGTACTATACTTTATTCTGTGCCTGTGTTCTGTAAAAATACATGTTGTACTGTAGAGTACGTGTAACTGCACAATAAAAGGAGTTGCTTATTAATGAACAACATTTTTTGATTTCTGTAGGAATCATGGATAAGAAATATTTCCAAGAAACAATAGTAGAGAAATGTATGGTGCCATTTGTGAATAAATATTACCCAACTCACCATAGGATATTCCAAGACAATGATCCTAAACACTCCGCCTCAGCCAAATTTATGGAAGAGAAAGGTATGAATTGGGAACGCACACCACCAGAGTGAGTATTCTTTCAACAGTGTACAAGTAAAATTTTGGATAGCACTCTAGTACTGTAAAAAAAATTTTTGTTTAATAAACAGTACAATATTGTATGTTTAATTTTCTCTATTTACTGTAATGTAATTAATTTTTTCTATACGCTTTTTTTTTATTTTTATATAGATCACCAGACATGAACCCAATCGAATTAGTGTGGGCTCAATTGAAGAGGTACGTTAGGAGTGTTGCAAAGCCAACAACAAAACAGCAACTGGTGGATGGGATAAAGAAATTTTGGCTAGAAGTACTCACACCTGAACATTGTAATAATTATATAAATCACCTGTATAAAGTATTACCTGTTGTAGTTGAAAGAAATGGTCAAGCCACAAATATGTAGTTCTGTATTTTCTGTTTAAAATTTTAAATTGGTGCATTATTAAAAAAAATGATAAAATTGCCTTTGTCTGATTATTGCATAAACTAATGTAGAATATTATACAGTAGTAATGTTATTGATGTGTACTGTATGAACAGTTATTTTCAGTTTTATAAGTCCTGAATAAGAGTACTGTACATTTTGATCAGTGCAGTACATGGAATCGGATGTTGTAATACTTTATTTTTACATTAATATTGATGTTTTTCCAATAAATATTCAATTTTACAGTATGGTACAGTACATGAGGGTACCTGTACAGTATGATACGTCATTATGGGGGAGAAATACTGTATCCACTAAATGTACAGTAAAATGTTTTTTTCTTATTACAAACACACAAATGCATCTCAGATGGAAATATGCTATACACAGCAGACAGCTTATGGTGACAGAACTTCCCTACTGTATCCCCACCCATAGTCGTGGTATATTTTAGATTGCCTAATGAGACACTCCTGCAGCATTGCCAATGATTCATGTAAAACCTGTGTGCAAACAGTATCTGTATTGAATGCAAAGTACAGTAAGAGTACAGTATACAGTATTATCAGAGCCAAACCTGACCAACATGATGCCCTAGGCTAGATTTTGGCTGATGCCCTCTTGCACAGATGCTACGTAGTTCCGCCTCTAACCCTGCACCCCTTTCCCAGCACCATCACCCATTTTGGCGCTCCTACCCCCTATAATCTAAATAAGAACAATGTGCACATTTAGTGCCAGCCCAAAACAGTGTACAGTATGTTCTTGCTGGGAAGGGGCATGGTAACACAATAATACCCGAAGATGAAATGACACAACACAGTACTGCAACTTTATTCACATTATATCATGCAGTGGTGTCTCTTATTCTCATGACATCATATCATAGTACCACATTACTCCTAACAGTAATGCCCCTTATTCACATTACACCCCACCACATTCATCTTTATTTACATTAGACCACAGGTTCTCAAACTCAGTCCTCAGGACCCCACACAGTGCAGGTTTTGCAGGTCTCACAGAATCACAAGTGAAAAAATTAGCTCCACCTACTGTATGGACCTTCTAAAATGTGTCAGTTAGTAATGAATACATCTGTGCACTTGCTGGTTTACCTGCAAAACATGCACTGTGTGGGGTCCTGAGGACCAAGTTTGAGAACCACTGCATTAGACCATGCAGTAGTGCCCTTTCCTTATGTTACACCAGAAAATATTGTAGTACACCTTATACACATACAGTACAGTAATGCCACACATTAGTAATGCATTTCATATTTAAATTTTCTGATTTAATTTCATAGAGCCGCAGTCACTCACAGAATATAGGCATGTACTGTAGCATCTCATTTTATTCTGCAGAAGCTGATTATTCCCGTTTGGCTAGTTTGCCGCCTCTGTACAGTATATCACAATAGAAAAAAGTTATAGTGTCAGTGAAAAAAGCACCTCATGACAGATACTGTACACAAGCTCATGTCTAAATACTGTATACTGTAAGCAGTGACATTAAGGGGTACAGTACTGTATATGCAATTGCAGTCGAATTCCGGAAGGAATACGGAAAAAATGGACACGGGATCCCCCATCTTTTTAGAACCAGCACCGGGCTCTGCGCCTGGTCCTGGTGCAAAAAATAAGGGGGACAAAAAAAGCGTAGGGGTTCCCCATATTTTTTGAATCAGCACTGGGCTCCACTAGCTGGACAGATAATGCACAGCCGGGGGAGACTTTTATACCGGTCCCTGCGGCCATGGAATTAAATACCCAACTAGTCACACCTGGCCGGAGTACCCTGGAGGAGTGGGGGCCACTTAAATCAAGGGGACCCCCCTCCAGCCACTCGATTATCTCTATCACCCCTGTGTATTGTAGCTAGGGGATTGTGACGCTCCTTCAGCATTGCCCCGTAGCCTGCAAAATCTGTGCTGTTATTTGCTCCATAGCTGAGTGCCTCCTAGGAGCTACTGTAGGAGTCACAGGCGGTAGCCATTTCAATTGAGTCTGCCCTGCTATAGAATTGTACAGGTATGTGTACATTACCGTACGGTGCATAGAACCTTTACAGTAGAAACTCTCCTGCAGCTTTGGCCTGCTTTACTGTATGTACTGTAAAACTTGTGTTTTGTCAGTTTGCTATGCGACCGAGCCCGGTGTAACGTACAGTACTGTAATGTGCATAGACCTCGCTTACAGTATCTCTGTGTATTTTGGCTAGGGGATTGTGACGCTCCTTCAGCATCGCCCCGTAGCCTGCACAGCTTATGCCATTTCTCATTCCATACCCAACTGCTGCATGCCACGAGGTGGGGGTTCAGGAGGTGGGGGTTCATGGGTAGTGGTCGTTTTGACAGTGTGCTATGCGATTGAGTCCGGTGTACCGTAATACTGTATGCAATCCTACAGTGGCTTATCCCTCCCCTGTGTATTTTGGCTAGGGGATTGTGACGCTCCTTCAGCATTGCCCCATAACCTGCACAAGGGTTCAGGGGCGGCGGCCATTTTGCCAGTGTGCTACAGTATGTCATCGAGTCCGGTGTACCATAATATGCATACTGTGTATTTTAGCTAGGGGATTGTGACGCTCCTTCAGCATTGCCCCATAGTCTGTACAATCTGGACTATTACTTGCTCCGTAGCCTAGGGCCTCTGTGGGGCAAGGAGTCATAGGTGGTAGCCATTTCTATTCAGTCTGCCCAGCTACAGAATTGTATGTGTACTGTGTACGGAGCATAGTACCTTAACCTGCATAGAACCTGCACATTATGGTACACCGGACTCGATCGCATAGAACCGCTCATGCAGCTACTGTATGCCCTGGTTTACAGTATGTGAATAAAAAAAATAATAAAGTGTCTGAAAAAAACTACAGTAACATGCATTCGTACTTAAGGAATCGAACCCTGGACTCTGAGTATAGGAAGCGAAACACTTCACCACTTCGCCGCAGACAAATGTATAAATCCGTTGGTTTTGATTATGCTGTAATGGCTACGGGATTAGGACGATAACATACTGTAGAAAATTCCTAATCTTGAGAGGCAATAGTGAACTTGTAACACACATCCATTTGCGACAGTGTACACTACTGGTTTTACAGTACTGTGTTTTGTCTGCGGGACTTGGACGCTCACATACAGTATTCATAAAGTATTGTAGATGGATCATATACTGTATGCTGTACTACTGTATTTGCGTCGGTGTCGTACTGTATATACAGTACTGTATTAAATAATGCAGCGTAATGAGTACAGTATTTGCTGTATGCAGCGTAATGAGACGCCTTAGTAAAGTAGTCCTTATTATGTATGTCAGTATTGTATTTTACGGGAGACCACACGCATGCGCAGTGGTGATTGTAAAAAGCGACATCTGGTGGCTGATCGCAGGTATTACACGTAAAGGTAACGCCAAACGTCAAATGTCTGTCTCCGTGCGATTAGATAGCCTCTCTGTGGCTAGGCGCGCCTCGCTACGCCACAGTACGCTGCGTATGGTCGAACGGGACAACCGCCGCGGCCACTCAAGATAAAGGTGGCTACATCTGTATAAAAGGAAACTAGATCCATGGAATGGGTCATTGACTTTATAATAACATTTCGTAAACCCATCTCTATAACACTGTAGTGTTCATTATACTTACATTGAGAACAATTAATATAGCAGCTCTAGCAGGATTTATAAAAATGTAAAAATAAAATATGCAGACGTGGATTCAATTATCACAACAGAGATGCCAGTTCTGCAGTTCTGTTTATTATTGGAACTTATATATAACCTTTTGTTTATATTATGTTCGAACCAGGTGTTCAGTTTCTATATATATTCTTCAATTTAAGTGGCAGCTTGAGTGCATGTTTATGCTGTCTTTTGTGTCCAGACTCCGTTTCCTATTTGAATACTTGCTGAGTGCCTGCGTATGTGCATAAGCTTTAGGGGTGTATGTCTGTGTATTATATATTTAGATATATGTTTAAACATTAATAATACATTTACCTGTTTTATACATTTGTTGAGTGTTCTCAACCACTGTTTCCTCCTGAGTTAGGTTTAATATTGCCGGGTTATAGGCAAAATAATAAACAATTGGCAAGTAGCCAATATAAATGCACCATTTAAACACAATTCAATGCACAGTTGATTTTCTTGCTCATAAAATAAAGCTTAAGGACACTGTTGGATAATATTACAGGTTTTCTTTGCATGTGTTTTGAGACAATAAAGCGGTTGATTCTTTTCTTTCACCTTCTTGGTGTTTGCCTTACGGGATACGGACTTGTCTCGGCTGCAGGGATGGAGATCAGTGCACCCTTGTCTATCCCCAGACCATGGCAGCCTAGGAACAGATTAGTACATGGATACCCATGACTGCAGCTGAGGCATGCAATAAGTAAATGATTCCTTGAAGAAAGTCCAAGACCAAAAAGATGAAGTAAAAATCAATATTTTATTCAACATTAAAAGCTTGGCTGAAGCACAAGTAAAGACAACAGAACCGACTTTCTCAAGGGATCATTCACTGATTCATAATGTATTCGACAGAAATGAAGTATGCTGTAAGGTAATAAAGAGTTTAGATGAGAAAGTGACTGTAAATGAAATATTACGCAAAGAGAAATGGTTTAGAATTTAGAGTCAACTTCCTGACTTTAAATCGGTCTGGAGGGGAGGTCCAGTTGGGAGGGGCAGGAGGTGAGGAAGTTGTGGTTGAGGGTGGTGGTGTAAATTAAGCCATTGTGGCCCTGCACGTGTAGTTTGTGGCAGGGCCACAATGATGTGATTTACTGCAAATCGCTTCAGTAACCCCAGGAACACCTATTTTGCTAGGGATACTTGGGAATTTATCGGAGATTGCCCCGACATTTTGAGAGAGTAGGCAGCAGTTTATAGTTACACAAATACATAGAATACTTGCCACTACACAAGACTTTTCAGTGTTTTGGTTATCAAAAGAAATAACGCTTATAGTATAGAAAAACATACTATACCTTAATATTACATTAGCAGCAAACAATTCTATTTATCTGCTGGTACAGTCATTTTCCTTCCATTAAAACCACTGACATTTATAGGTGTTGCTCCTGCAGTTGAAATAGGTTATCATATTATTACTGATCTAGTATCCCATGTACCTCTGTATGCAAAGGGGACTTGTGAAACGGAGGTGCAAAGATATTTAAAATATATATTTTGTTCTTAATAAATAAATAGAATTGGTACTTACTAACAGATTACAGTCATAAAAACCCCATCAAGCAACATAATATGTCACATATTTATTAATAACAAAAGAAATGCAGACGCACGTGACAAACTAAAATAAAATAAACAGACTAAACTAAATGGATAGCAAGGTTGTCGTGAACACTAAAGTGGCTCACAGTAATGTGTAATGTTAGACACTGTATGCCAAGTCAGGCATACTGTACCTACTGTGGGATCAATATGAGATCCCAGCGGTCAGGAGACAGACATCGGGATGCCGGTGGCGAGCGCAGCATGTCCGCTCGCTGCACTCGCCACCCTCGGGGGGAACCAGCCGGTATTTCAGCTGGTGTCGGAATTCCGCCTTTGGTACCCTGACCACCGGGACCCAAGACCGGCGGTCAATTGACTGCCTCCCCCTACTGCAGCACCCTCCCCAGCCATCACCAGACTATCACACAAGGGGGCAATTTATCAAACCTTATAAAGAGAACAAGTATACTAGCTATCGTTTGATAGAATGTACAAGATAAACAATAGATTCTGATTGGTTGATATGTGTAATGCTGTGTACACACTGGCCGATATATCGCGGGTCCGTCGGACAATGTGAATGAACTATATATGTGTGTGAGCGCCGTCGTTCACAGACATACAGCATCGGCCCTGCAGCACCGTTGATGACAAATATATCTACTGATACATTGGTGCATTGCTGTGTGTGTACAAGCAGTCAGCCAACCGGCCGTAAACATGCTGCACCAGCCAATGGTGATTGGCAGCTGAACTGGGCGGGTGCATGTAAACACCTGCCGAGTTTGTGACGTCAAAGGATTGGGCAGTGTGCATGCACAACACACTGCCCGTTCCGTCCATAGATATATCTGCAGATCAGCTGATTTGCAGATATATCTACTAGTGTGCACCCAGCAATAGACCTCCACAGCTCCTATTTAGAAGGTTTGATAAATGAAATGAGAAAAGCAATGGCACTCTACCCTCTGTCAACACCTTTACTGAAGATAAAGTCAGAGGCATCAGTGTTCACAATTAATGGTTTTCTGCCTAGCTACCTAAATATAATCATGTAGTCTCCCTTTTCTTTCTTTGTCTCTCCCAACAGTTAGGGGGCAAGCAGCATTGCAGGATGTAGCTCCCAGGTTAAGTGCCGTGATCTATTCATTTTTCTGCATCGTACCCGCCATTAAACCCAGGAGGTGCACTATACAGCACCTAATGCCGGGGCTTAGTTGTGGTAATCTGCATACCATGGGTTCGGTGTTCCTGGTAAGCATGCGACTAGCCCTGAGGCCCTAGTTGCACTCTCAGGAAGGTGTGGGCAGGAATCTGCTGGTTGCAATTGAATCACTCCGGGCACTTAACCCAGGAGATACATCCCCATGATGCCAATTGATCCTATCTTTTTTAAAAGATCCATTGTTCATATCGTCTAGTGCAGCGGTTCTCAAACTCTGTCCTCAGGACCCCACACAGTGCATGTTTTGCAGGTAACCCAGTAAGTGCACAGGTGTATTAATTACTCACTGACACATTTTAAAAGGTCCACAGGTGGAGCTAATTTTCACTTGTGATTCTGTGAGGAGACCTGCAAAACATGCACCGTGTGGGGTCCTGAGGACCGAGTTTGAGAACCTGTGGTCTAGTGTGTATGCCTGAACGATGAATGAAGCGAGCACCCGCAGGTCGTTCTCGTTCAGGCATTATCTACCAAACATGCAGCTCAATTTCCACTACTGTATGTCGTTTAGCTGCTTGTTCAGGGAATGCGGGGCATAACGTCACTGAACAATAACGTTCATTGATATCGTTCAGTGTGTATGCACTGGCGATCTCCCCTAATTAGCAATCAGCAATATAGCGCTGATTGCTAATTATGGGAGGTCGCCCGGTGTGTGTACGGGCCCTTGGACAAGTCCAGGAGCCCACTTGAAGTACATTTTCAATGGAAAAAGGGGCTATTTACAGTACAGATTTGCGGTAACTGCTTTACACCCCTTGCTGTCATACCAATCAATTAACTTACTTTCAATTATGTACCACCATTATTATAACAGCAAAATTAGAACTAATGGGTCCCGAGTGTAAAATGAAGCCATACTCGGCTGAACAGAGTAGGGATATATTTTCCTAGCAGACTAAATGCTGGGTGTTTTCTGTATGACCTCACCATGCAGCTTTCTGTGCAACCCATCTAATCGCTGCCCCCATGGTTACAGACATCAGTCTATGGTCACCATGACTGCCCTAACAGATGTAGGCCGTAATAGTTCTGAAATCACCACTCCCAGGAAAAACAAAATAAAAGTTATAATCCTTGGATATAAGTTGTCATCACGACCAGCCTGTTGTCTGCTGTAAAACACCACTAGAAATGATTTTTTTATCAGTTATGTTTTGGCGCAATGTAATCCACCAAGGTGCGGTGTGTGCTGGTTACAAGCGAGAGGTTAGAAGCAAGCGGCTAGCAGGAAGAGATAAATGGAGAGATACTCCACAGTTTCCCAAACGGGATGTTATTCAGTGACACAATCAGTTTCTGATAGGAAGTTGTTAATAGGATGGCCTGCAGACAGGCAGTAGCAGGAAACCGTTAATTAATTGTTCAATAGGTGGATGATGCTGATGTGTTCCACTGATAGGAGTAATTGTTAGTTGTTTTAAAGCTATAAATAATAAATTGTAGCAGGTTGAACTGCTGCCCCCAGTAGCACATCTTACCATCTCACCATGTACAGGTAATCAGTAAGCTACACAAAGCTACAATTACCTAAACATTTATCTTCAAAATGACATTGACAAGATGTATTCAGTGCACATATATTGGTAAGCTGCTCAATCAGATTGTGATGTCACTCAAGTGCTAAAAGGGAGGGGTAATTCTGTGTAAGAAAAAACAAACAATGTGTTCCCTAATGCACACCGAATGAAAAATAATACTACATAATAATCAGATAATACGGAGATCTTAGTTGCGTATATCTGCAGATATAGGGTTAAGCCCCCAGGCCGATCGGCAGTCACTGGGGGGTCCCTAATACTAGGTATGGGTCCGGGGTGCAGGACCCCATCACGTCGGCACAGGTCGGCTACCCCAGGTCAGCACACAGGTGAAAGTTAATAAGGGTTAATAAGAAGCACATAAGTGTTATGTAAGTGAAGTGTGATTAAAATATAAAAATATATACAAAGCCCTCACAACATCCAAAGACTTTGAAGTAGCAGAGGTGTCGGTGACAACCGGAACCACAATAGGTTGGTTGATGTGAAATGCGGACACCACTTTAGGAAGAAATTGCTGACAAGTTCTGAGTTCAGCTCTGTCCTCATGGAAAATTAAATAGGGACTTTTGTGAGACAAAGCCCCCAGCTCTGACACACGTCTTGCAGAAGCCAAGGCCAAAAGTGTTACGGTCTTCCGCGTAAGATATTTTACGTCCACCTCATGTAATGGTTCAAATCAGTCCAACTGGAGGAACTGCAGCACCACATTAAGATCCCAAGGTGCTGTGGGTGGCACAAAGGGAGGTTGGATATACAGAACACCTTTCAAGAACGTCTGGACCTCAGGGAGAGAAGCCAATTGTTTCTGATAGAAAATGGACAAGGCCGAAATCTGTACTTTTATGGAACCCAGACGCAGGCCCAGATGAAAATCCACCGTAGAAAAATTTCTGCCCTCACACCAAGAGATGTATTTCTTCCAAATACGAAGGTAATGTTTAGACGTTACCACCTTCCTGGCTAGGATCAAAGTCGGGATAACTTGTGAGGGATCCCTGTCCTGGCTAAAATCATCCATTTAACTTCCATGCCGTCAAACGTAGCCGCGGTAAGTCCTGAAAGACGAACGGGCCCTGTTGCAGAAGATCCTCGCGAAGAGGTAGAGGCCACGTATTTTCGAGGAGTATCTCCAGAAGGTCCGCGTACCAGGCCCTTCTTGGCCAGTCCGGAGCAATGAATATTGCTTGAACCCTTTCCCTTTTTATTCTCTTTAGAATTCTTGGGATCAGAGGAAGTGGATGAAACACGTACACCATCTGACAGACCCATGGAGTCATCAAGGCGTCCACCGCCACTGCCTGTGTGTCTCTCGACCTAGAACAATACCGCTTGAGCTTCTTGTTGAGACAAGAGGCCATCATGTCGATCTGTCGATAGCCCCATCGACATGTCAAGCACCTGAACACTTCCGAGTGAAGGCCCCACTCCTCCGGGTGCAGATCGTGTCTGCTGAGAAAGTCTGCTTCCCAGTTGTCTACTCCCGGAATGAAGACTGCTGACAATGCCACAGCATTTCTTTCTGCCCAAAGGAGAATTCTTGACACCTCTGACATTGCTGCTCTGCTTTTCATTCCGCCCTTTCGGTTCATGAACGTCACTGCCGTTACATTGTCCAACTGGACCTGAATGTCCTGATCTTGAAGAAGATGTGAGGCCTGCAGAAGGGCATTGTATATGGCCCTGAGTTCCAGAATGTTGATTGGAAGGACGACTTCCTGACTTGACCATCTTTCTTGAAACTGCACCCCCTGGGTGACTGCTCCCCAACCTCTGAGGCTTGCATCGGTGGTTAACAGAATCCGGTTCTGAATTCCGAACCTCCGACCCTCGATGAGGCGAGAAGTCTGTAGCCACCACAGAAGGGAGATCCTGGCTTTTGGAGACAGACGGATCCTCTGGTGCATATAAAGATGCGATCTGGACCATTTGTCCAACAGGTCAAGCTGGAAGGGTCGTGTGTGAAACCTTCTGTATTGAAGAGCCTCGTAAGAGGCCACCATTTTCCCCAGAAGGCAAATGCACAGATACACAGACACCGGGGTTGGCTTCAGGACATCCCGAACCATCGTCTGGATTACCAATGCCTTCTCCAATGGAAGGAACACTTTCTGCGACTCCGTGTCCCGTATCATTCCCAGGAATGGGAGCCTCCTTGTTTGCTCTAGGTGAGACTTTGGAAGGTTTAGAATCCACCCATGATCCTGGAGGAGTTTGGTTGAGAGAGCAATGCTGTCAAGCAACCTTTCCCTGGACGGTGCCTATATCAGGAGATTGTCCAGGTATGGAATTATGTTCACTCCCTGTTTGCTGAGTAGAAACATCATCTCTGCCATCACCTTGGTGAACACCCTCGGTGCCGTGGAGAGACCAAATGGCAGGTCCTGGAACTGGTAGTGACAGTTCTGCAATGCAAACCGTAGATAAGCCTGATGAGGCAGCCAGATCGGAATGTGAAGGTACGCATCCTTGATTCCACCTCCTCCAGACCCGAGATGACCGCTCTCAGAGACTCCATCTAGAATTTGAACACTCGTAAGTACGGGTTCAAAGACTTGAGGTTCAGAATCGGTCTTACCGAACCGTCCGGTTTCGGTACTATGAACAAGTTGGAGCAGTACCCCTTGTTGAGCAGATGAGGTGGAACTGTAACAATGACCTGAGTCTGTACCAGTTTTTGGATGGCATGCTGTAAAGTAATACTTGCCTCTTGTGAAACTGGCTAGCCTGATTTGAAGAATCTGTGAGGTGGGAGCTTTTGTAACTCCAGTCTGTAGCCCTGGGAAATAAGATCTATGACTCAGGGATCCTGGCACGAATGTGACCAGATATGACTGAAGAATTGTAGGTGGGCTCCCACCTGACAGCCTTCCAGGCATTGCGGTCCACCGTCATGCTGAAGTCTTTGAGGAAGCAGAGCCTGAGCTCTGTTCCTGAGCACCTGCAGTTGCTGGTTTGCGTGGTTTACCTCTTGCGCCGCTGGAGTACGTAGAAGCACCTCTGGATTTACCCTTGAACTTGGCCGTCCGAAAGGACTGTAACTTAGAAGCTGAAAAAGTCTTCTTGGTAGGGGGGGCTGCGCAAGGAAGATGCGTAGACTTACCCGCAGTAGCTGTGGAGATCCATTTGTCTAGTTCATCTCCAAATAAGGCCTCTCCTGTGAATGGTAGGCCTTCTACGCCTTTCCTGGAGACCGCGTCAGCAGTCCACTGGCGTAGCCACAAGCCCCTGCGTGCCGACACTGTCACAGCAGTAGTGCGTGCGTTAAGCAAGCCTCTCTCTTTTATGGCTTCCACCATAAAGTTCGCAGTCTCCTGTATATGCTGCAGGAGTAAAACAATATCCCCCCTAGACAAGGAATCTAACCCCTCAATTAGGTTACCTGACCATTTAGCAATGGCTTTTGTGATCCACGCACATGCAATAGTGGGTCTTTGGGCCACCCCTGCAGCTGTGTACAATGATTTGAGTGTAGTCTCAATTTTACGATCAGCCGTATCTTTTAGGGAGGATGCACCAGGAACAGGCAATACAATTTTTTTGTGACAGCCTAGAGACTGATGCATCCACCATCGGTGGATTTTCCCATTTTTTTTTCTATCCTCCAGAGGAAAGGGAAAAGATGAGAGTAACCTTTTAGGGATCTGAAATTTCTTATCAGGATTAACCCACGGTTCTTCAAACAGGTTATTCAATTCCTTTGACACAGGAAAAGTGACTGAGGACATCTTTTCTCATTAAAATAAGATTCCTCACACTACTCTGACACCTTATCAGGAATATGCAGAACATCTCTGATAGCCTCTATAAAAGCCTCTATTCCCTGTGACAGAGCCACCCCCCCCACCCCCCCTCCAAATTTACCTCACCCTCCTCCTAGTCTGAGCCATCGGTGTCAGCGTCACATTGCAGTATATGGGCCAGAGATCACTTTTGCTGACAAATGGGAGGGGATTGAGATGCTGTTTTGGGGACTGGGTCTCTGTTCATAAACTCATGCACAGTCTGTTTTAAGTGTTGCGTCTCTTTCTCGGGACAATTTTGTACAAAGAGTGGAGATCATTCCTTTAAGATAATTAACCCACTCCGGTTCAGACCCGCTATTCTGTGAACCCTGAGTACCCAGTAGTGAGCCCCCTGGTGGAGATTTACACTCCGTTGTACAAGAAACACACTGTTTGCCTGACATAATGTAATGTGACAGCACACACACACACAGGAAAAGGTTAAGCACAAGTAACCCACAAAGAGCCTTTCAGGGAGACACAGTTGTTTGGAGCCAGCCCCCACCGCGCCCTTACCGCTAATGCCAAGCTTAGCCGGGTCGCAGACTAAATACCCTGATAGGGGACTTGATACACTAATAGTCGCTCCCCCCTGCTATGACTCCCTTTTTCTATATTGGCTGAGGTAATTTGTGTGCTTAAAATGGAGCAAAACCGTTTTAAGGCTGTGTTTGCCAGTTTGGGTACTGTGTACAGTGTACTGAGACACAGTCGTGTACTGTGTCTGGAGACTCATTCCGCCCCATTTAGAAGCCGTGCGTCTCTGTACCCTCATGCCCCCATAATGGCCGGTGCCCCGCTAACCGGGACACCGGCTCAGTACTCACCACTCTTCATTCTTCTGGCTCTGTTAGGGATGGCGACGTGCTGCGGGAATGTTCGCTCGCCGTGGTGGGGCTTGCGAATAGTTCCCTCAGGGGCTCAGTGTCCTGTCAGTGGGGAACGGGACCATTAACCCTTCAAGAGATTGGGCCGTTTCCCCCCTCTAAGTCCCACGAAACAGGCAGGCTGGTGCCAACCAGCCCTGCCTGAAAATAATAAACATAGAAAATAAATGCAGAAAACTCTTTAGGCGCTTCCTTCAGCGTGACCGGCTCACCGGGCACATTTTCTAAACTGAGTCTGGTAGGAGGGGCATAGAGGGAGGAGCCAGCCCACACTCTCAAATTCTTAAAGTGTCCATGGCTCCTAGTGGACCCGTTTAGACCCCATGGTACTAAATGGACCCCAGTATCCTCTAGGACGTAAGAGAAATTAACCTACCAGTATAGTTTTGGATTGTGGGAGAAACCAGAATACCTGGAGAAAACCCACACAAGCATACAAACTTCACACAGTTAGGGCCGCAGTGGGGATTGAACCAATGACCTCAGTGCTGTGAGGCAGTAATGCTAACCATGAATGTTTGGATATAAAAATCCATTTAATGCGTGTGCCAGGTTTGTTTTGTATTTGCAGGAAATGCAGGGCTGAGTTATTTTTAAATAGACAAACAGGTGCCAACTTACAATCGATAAGTTAACCAGAAAATACCCTACTAATTTTGCCTTATAGTTGAAATACAATAGTTCTGGAGGGTGCCTAAATATAAGTGCACACGACGTGTGTGGGGTTGAAGGTGGGGGGGGGGGGGTAAAGGAGTGTCTGACAACGACTGTCTCTTAAAATTGATTTGCCAAACTTAAGATGTAAATAATACTGAACAAAACAAATGAAACAAAACAAAACATTCAGAAGTGTTATGTGCCATCAAAAAGGTGGGGTTGGGGGATTAAGGAAGTTTAATTGTGAAAACACTTTAATTAATTGCTTGGATGGATCCAAGAGAGAAAGCAAATTATTGCTGGATGATCTGCACAAAACCAAAAAATCCAAGACAAATGTTTCCCATCTGGATGCGCAAAAATTGGCATAACAAAAGATTGCAAACATTTTATCATAATTTGGGAGGTATGAATTAAACTAGACGATAGCTTCCCCCTTTAGGCCTCAGTTCACTGTCCCTTTTGAGTTACATGTTTGGATTCAACAATATTTTTTATTTTCATAGTTGTCAATTGATGCAGAACTGCAAACTGTCCTTTTTATATATTTTTTACATAATTTTTTTTTAGCTTTTCTCTTGTGTCACAGGCATCCTATGCAAAACAGAGCTGCATCTGGTTTAATAAATGTAAATATGACAGATACAGCAACTGTCTCACCATGCCTATAATGCACAGTCACTCTATACTAGGCAGGCGGAGAGAACACGCCATACTGACATGTTTCTCTCCTTCAGTTTGCACAAGACTTCCCTCCTAATTTGTTCTGAGTCATGTGTAATGTTTTAAGTGGGACTGAGTATTCTGTTTTAAGTCTCATTACTTTGGCAACATGTAAACCATAAACATGATATCTGTGAAATCCTCATATTTTATTTCAAAGGAATGAATAATGATTTTGTTTTGCTAGCAACGTGACGAATTATGGGAGATAAATAACCTCAACTAGACTCCCAAAGAAAATCAAATCCAAAAATATGTTTTATGAAGGCTATCTTCTGGAAGCAAAACATTTAATAAACCATCATCTCGGCATGTAGCTATTACAAGTAATTTGTGGCCATGTAACATGACCTAGGATATGAAAATATAGTGCCATAGATCTAAAAAGAGTTTACAAAAAATAAATAAAATAAAAAACCCACACAACTATAGGTATTTGGAATAATAGGATTTTAATTACCTACAGGTAAATCCTTTTCTCGTAGTCCGTAGAGGATGCTGGGGTCCACATTAGACCATGGGTTATAGACGGGTCCACTAGGAGCCACTGGCACTTTAAGAGTTTGAGAGTGTGGGTTGGCTCCTGCCTCCTACCAGGCTCAGTCTAGAAACTGTGCCCGAGGAGACGGACAACTTCGAGAGAAGGATTTTACACAGATAGTGGCGAGATTCACACCAGCTCACACATGCAAGGCAAACCAAGCTAACTAGCTTGAAACGGCTGAACAAGATTACTTAACCAAGTAACCAAAACAGTACTTAACCAAGAACTAAGCAGTACTGAACTAAGTAACCACTGCAGGATCACGGAGCGCTGGGCGGGCGCCCAGCATCCTCTACGGACTACGAGAAAAGGATTTACCAGTAGGTAATTAAAATCCTATATTCTCTTGCGTCCTAGAGGATGCTGGGGTCCACATTAGTACCATGAGGATGTACCAAAGCTCCCAGAACGGGAGGGAGAGCGCAGAGGCTCCTGCAGAACTGATTGACCAAACTTCAGGTCCTCAGCGGCCAAAGTATCGAACTTGTAGAACCTTGCAAAAGTGTTCGACCCAGACAAAGTAGCCGCTCGGCAAAGCTGTAAAGTCAGGACACCCCGGGCAGCCGCCCAGGAAGAACCCACCTAACGAGTAGAGTGGGCCTTAACAGATTTTGGACACGGCAATCCTGCCGTAGAATATGCATGCTGGATGATCCAGTGGGAAATAGACTGCTTAGAAGCAGGACACCCAATTTTCTTGGGATCATACAGGACAAACAGAGAGTCCGATTTCTGTGACGAGCAGTCCTCTTCACATAGATTTTCAGAGCCCTTACAACATCCAAGGACTTTGATAAATTGATGAGTCAGTAGCAACTGGCACCACAATAGGTTGGTCGATATGAAATGCCGACACAACCTTCGGAAGGAACTGCTGACGTGTCCGGAGTTCAGCTCTATCTTCATGGAAGATCAAGTAGGGGCTCTTACAAGACAAAGCCCCCAAACTCTGACACACGTCTAGCAGAAGCGAAGGCCAACAGAGTGACCGCCTTTCACGTGAGAAATTTGACCTCAACCTCCGGTAGAGGTTCGAACCAATCTGACTGGAGGAACTGTAACACCACGTTAAGATCCCAGGGCGCCGTAGGCGGCACAAAGGGAGGCTGGATGTGCAGAACCCCTTTCAGAAAAGTCTGAACCTCAGGGAGGGAAGCCAACTGTTTCTGGAAGAAAATGGATAAGGCCGAAATCTGGACCTTTACGGATCCCAACCTCAAGCCCATATCCACACCTGCTTGCAGGAAGAGGAGAAAACGTCCCACTTGAAACTCCACCATAGGAAACTTCTTGGACTCACACCAGATACATATGTTTTCCAAATACGATGGTACTGTTTAAACGTTACTCCTTTCCTAGCCTGAATCAGAGTAGGAATAACTTTGTTTGGAATGCCCTTCCGAGCTAATATCTGGCGTTCAACCTCCATGGCATCAAATGTAGCCGCGGTAAGTCTTGACAGGCGAACTGCCCCTGCTGCAGCAGGTCCTCCCGAAGAGGAAGAGGCCTCGGCTCTTCTAGCAGTAGATCCAGAATATCCGCGTACAAAGCCCTTCTTGGCCAGTCCAGAGCAATGAGGATCGCCTGAACTCTTGTTCTCCTTACGAGTTCTAGAACTCTTGGAATGAGTGGAAGTAGAGGTAACACGTACGCCGACTGGAACACCCATGGAGTCACTAGGGCGTCCACCGCCACTGTTTGAGAGTCCCTCGACCTGGAACAATACTGCCGAAGCTTCTTGTTGAGACGAGAGGCCATCATGTCTTTTTGGAGGTACACCCCAAAGACCTGTTACCTCCGTGAACACCTCCGGATGGAGTCCCCACTCTCCTGGATGGAGATTGCGTCTGCTGAGGAAGTCCGCTTCCCAGCTGTCTACTCCCGGAATGAAGATTGCTGAAAGCGCCAAAGCGTGTTTTTCTGCCCAGAGGATGATTCTTGTTACCTCTGACATTACAGCTCTGCTCTTCATTCCGCCCTGTCGGTTTACGTAAGCCACCATTGTTACATTGTCCAACTGCACTTGAATGGCTCGATCTTGCAGAAGATGGGCCGCTTGGAGAAGACCGTTGTAGACGGCTCTTCGTTCCAGAATGTTTATTGGTAGGCTGGATTCCAGGCTTGACCACCGTCCTTGTAAGGTTTCCCCGAGTGACTGCGCCCCAGCCCCGGAGATCTGCATCCGTGGTTAGAAGGACCCAGTTCGGAATCCCGAACCTGCGGCCCTCCAGAAGGTGAGGTAGTTGAAGCCACCAGAGGAGCGAAATCCTGGCTTTCGGCGACAGATGTATTCTCTGATGCATGTGTAGATGAGATACAGACCACTTGTCCAGGAGATCCAGTTGGAAGGGCCGAGTATGAAAACTTCCGTACTGTAGAGCCTCGTAATAGGCCACCATCTTCCCCAGAAGGCGAATGCACTGATGAACCGAAACCCGGGCTGGCTTCAGGACATCCTGGACCATTGTTTGTATGACCAACGCTTTCTCCACCGGTAGAAAAACCCTCTGCACTTCTGTGTTGAGTATCATTCCTAGAAAAGACAACCTCCTGGTCGGCTCCAAATGTGATTTTGAAGATTCAGGATCCAACCGTGTTCCCTGAGCAGAAGAGTCGCGAGAACAATGGACTGCAACAACTTCTCCCTGGACGATGCCTTTAGCAGCAGATCATCCAGATATGGGATTATTTTCACCCCCTGTCTGTGGAGAACCATCACCTTGGTGAACACCCTCGGTGCCGTGGAGAGGCCGAATGGCAGTGCCTGGAATTGATAGTGACTGTCCAACAGTGCAAATCTGAGATAAGCCTGGTGAGGCGGACAAATCGGAATGTGCAGGTACGCAACCTTGATATCCAGGGATACCAGAAACTCTCCCTCCTCCAGACCTACAATCACTGCTCTGAGAGACTCCATTTTGAATTTGAACACCCTCAGGTAAGGATTCAACGATTTAAAGTTCAAAATTGGTCTGACCGAACCATCCGGTTTTGGTACCACGAAAAGGTTTGAATAATAACCCTTGTTTTGCATATGAGGTGGAACTGGGACAATGACCTGTGACTTTTCCAATTTTAGGATGGCTTCCTGTAAGATTGCCCTGTCAGCAAAGCTGGCAAGCCTGATTTGAAGAATCGGTGAGGTGGGAGTTCTTGAACCTCCAGCCTGTACCCCTGGGACACAATATCCTGTACCCAGGGATCCAGGCCGGACAACACCCAGAAGTGGCTGAAACGTCTGAGTCTCGCACCCACCAGCCCATCCTCCAAGCTTTGAGTTCCACCGTCATGCTGAGGATTTTGAGGAACCAGAAGCAGGTCTCTGGTCCTGGGAGCCTGCGGGTGCAGGCTTTTTGGATTTTGCCCAACCACCTCTAAATAAAGTGGTAGAAGGCTTGGGCTTTTTTGTCTTAGTGGTCCGAAAGGACTGCTGCACTGCTGAAGAAAACGGTTTCTTCATAGGAGTAGTAGAGGGAAAGAAAGGGGACTTACACGCGGTTGCCGTGGAAATCCATGCATCCAACGCTTCCCCAAATAGAGCCTGACCTGTGTAGGGTAGGTTCTCCGCACTTCTCCTGGATTCCGCATCTGCAGACCATTGGCATAGCCAGAATCCCCTGCGAGCTGAGACAGACATGGAGGATATCCGTGCAGTCAGCGTACCCAGGTCCTTCATGGATTTCACCATGAACCCCGCAGAATCCTGTGTGTTACGTAAAAACAGTTCAATGTCACTTCTATCCATTGTATCCAAATCCTCTAGTAATGTGCCTGACCACTTTACTATGGCTTTAGAAATCCATGCACAGACAATAGTGGGCCTTAAGGCCACTCCTCTAGCAGTGTATATGGATTTGAGCATAGTGTCAACCTTACGATCAGCTGGTTCATTCAACGTGGTAGAACCAGGTACAGGTAAAACCACCTTTTTAGACAGCCTGGAGACCGATGCGTCAACAATTGGTGGGTTTTCCCATTTTTTCCTATCTTCCTCAGGGAAGGAAAAAGCAACCAGAACTCTTTTTGGGATCTGGAATTTTTTCTCCGGGTGTTCCCAAGATTTTTCAAATGTAGCGTTTAATTCTTTAGACACGGGAAAAGGTTAGCGGGGCTTTCTTATTATCAGTGAAGTAAGCCTCCTCAACCTGCTCAGTTGTAGTGTTATTAATGTTTAACACATCTCTAATGGCTTCAATCATGAGCTGCACCCTTTTTGCCAGGAATGCCGCCCCCCTCAGCACATCCCCATCACCATCTGTAGTATCAGAATCGGTATCCGTGTCATCTTGCATAATTTGGGCAAGTGCACATTTCTGTGGGAACATGCTAGGGAATTTTGCAGGAATAGGGACAGAGCCTGACGAAACTGCCATAGACTTCTTTAACACCTGAGTTTCAGTCCCAGTATTAGCTACCCTAGTAGAGATATGAGAGATCATTCCTTTGATAGACGTTAACCACTCAGGTTCAACAACAGATATCTGAGACAAAGCATTACAATCCTGTGTACATGGAATGGATCCCTCCTGAGAGGAAACATCTTCTGCAGCATATGACACAGAGTCCCTAGACATGGCTATGTGAGACAGTAACACCCACACAGGGAAATGTCAGACACAATTTCCTCCCAAGTATGCCACAGAGAGACACAGAGATTGGAGCCAACCCGCACACAGGTAGAACTAATGAAACTACCAGCGCTGTCTGTGTACCTTAATAGACTACACAGACTTTACACAGCCTCCCCCCCTCTTCTACAACCCCCTGGTACCGCACAGGATAGCTGGAGTTGCTTGGAGGGACAGCTCTCCCTGTCAGCGTCTGTTACACAGGAACTGCAGGCAGGAAAAATAAGAATTTACTTACCGATAATTCTATTTCTCGTAGTCCGTAGTGGATGCTGGGAACTCCGTAAGGACCATGGGGAATAGCGGCTCCGCAGGAGACTGGGCACAAAAGTAAAGCTTTAGGACTACCTGGTGTGCACTGGCTCCTCCCCCTATGACCCTCCTCCAAGCCTCAGTTAGGATACTGTGCCCGGACGAGCGTACACAATAAGGAAGGATTTTGAATCCCGGGTAAGACTCATACCAGCCACACCAATCACACCGTACAACCTGTGATCTGAATCCAGTTAACAGCATGATAACAGAGGAGCCTCTGAAAAGATGGCTCACAACAATAATAACCCGATTTTTGTAACAATAACTATGTACAAGTATTGCAGACAATCCGCACTTGGGATGGGCGCCCAGCATCCACTACGGACTACGAGAAATAGAATTATCGGTAAGTAAATTCTTATTTTCTCTGACGTCCTAGTGGATGCTGGGAACTCCGTAAGGACCATGGGGATTATACCAAAGCTCCCAAACGGGCGGGAGAGTGCGGATGACTCTGCAGCACCGAATGAGAGAACTCCAGGTCCTCCTCAGCCAGGGTATCAAATTTGTAGAATTTAGCAAACGTGTTTGCCCCTGACCAAGTAGCTGCTCGGCAAAGTTGTAAAGCCGAGACCCCTCGGGCAGCCGCCCAAGATGAGCCCACCTTCCTTGTGGAATGGGCTTTTACAGATTTTGGCTGTGGCAGGCCTGCCACAGAATGTGCAAGCTGAATTGTATTACAAATCCAACGAGCAATAGTCTGCTTAGAAGCAGGAGCACCCAGCTTGTTGGGTGCATACAGGATAAACAGCGAGTCAGATTTTCTGACTGCAGCCGTCCTGGAAACATATATTTTCAGGGCCCTGACTACGTCCAGCAACTTGGAGTCCTCCAAGTCCCTAGTAGCCGCAGGTACCACAAGAGGTTGGTTCAGATGAAACGCTGAAACCACCTTAGGGAGAAAATGAGGACGAGTCCTCAATTCCGCCCTGTCTGAATGGAAGATCAGATAAGGGCTTTTACAGGATAAAGCCGCCAATTCTGACACGCGCCTGGCCGAGGCCAGGGCCAACAGCATGACCACTTTCCATGTGAGATATTTTAACTCCACAGATTCAAGTGGTTCAAACCATTGTGACTTTAGGAACCCCAAAACTACATTGAGATCCCAAGGTGCCACTGGAGGCACAAAAGGAGGCTGTATATGCAGTACCCCTTTTACAAACGTCTGAACTTCAGGAACTGAAGCTAGTTCTTTCTGGAAGAAAATTGACAGGGCCGAAATTTGAACCTTAATGGACCCCAATTTTAGGCCCATAGACACTCCTGTTTGCAGGAAATGCAGGAATCGACCTAGTTGAAATTCCTCCATCGGGGCCTTACTGGCCTCGCACCACGCAACATATTTTCGCCTAATGCGGTGATAATGCTTTGCGGTTACATCCTTCCTGGCTTTGATCAGGGTAGGGATGACTTCATCCGGAATGCCTTTTTCCTTCAGGATCCGGCGTTCAACCGCCCTGCCGTCAAACGCAGCCGCGGTAAGTCTTGGAATAGATAGGGTCCTTGATGGAGCAGGTCCCTTCTTAGAGGTAGAGGCCACGGGTCCTCCGTGAGCATCTCTTGAAGTTCCGGGTACCAAGTCCGTCTTGGCCAACCCGGAGCCACGAGTATAGTTCTTACTCCCCTCCGTCTTATAATTCTCAATACTTTTGGTAAGAGAGGAAGAGGAGGGAACACATACACTGACTGGTACACCCACGGTGTTACCAGAGCGTCCACAGCTATTGCCTGAGGGTCCCTTGACCTGGCGCAATACCTGTCCAATTTTTTGTTTAGGCGGGACGCCATCATGTCCACCTTTGGTTTTTCCCAACGGTTTACAATCATGTGCTGAGGAAGTCTGTTTCCCAGTTGTCCACTCCCGGAATGAACACTGCTGACAATGCTATCACATGATTTTCCGCCCAGCGAAAAATCCTTGCAGCTTCTGCCATTGCCCTCCTGCTTCTTGTGCCGCCCTGTCTGTCTACGTGGGCGACTGCCGTGCTGTTGTCCGACTGGATCAGCACCGGCTGACCTTGAAGCAGAGGTCTTGCTTGGCTTAGGGCATTGTAAATGGCCCTTAGCTCCAAGATATTTATGTGAAGTGATGTCTCCAGGCTTGACCACAAGCCCTGGAAATTTCTTCCCTGTGTGACTGCTCCCCAGCCTCGCAGGCTGGCATCCGTGGTCACCAGGACCCAGTCCTGAATGCCGAATCTGCGCCCTCTAGAAGATGAACACTCTGCAACCACCACAGGAGAGACACCCTTGTCTTTGGTGACAGGGTTATCCGCTGATGCATCTGAAGGTGCGATCCGGACCACTTTTCCAGCAGGTCCCACTGGAAAGTTCTTGCGTGGAATCTGCCGAAAATGAATTGCTTCGTAGGAAGCCACCATTTTTCCCAGGACCCTTGTGCACTGATGCACTGACACTTGGCCTGGTTTTAGGAGGTTTCTGACTAGTTCGGATAACTCCCTGGCTTTCTCCTCCTGGAGAAACACCTTTTTTTTTTGGACTGTGTCCAGGATCATCCTTAGGAATAGAAGACGTGTCGTCGGGATCAGCTGCGATTTTGGAATATTAAGTATCCAACCGTGCTGCCGCAACACTACTTGAGATAGTGCTACCCCGACTACCAACTGTTCCCTGGATCTTGCCCTTATCCGGAGATCGTCCAAGTAAGGGATAATTAAAACTCCCTTCCTCGAAGGAGTATTATCATTTCGGCCATTACTTTGGTAAAGACCCGGGGTGCCGTGGACAAACCAAACGGCAGCGTCTGAAACTGATAGTGACCGTTCTGTACCACAAACCTGAGGTACCCTTGGTGAGAAGGGTAAATTGGGACATGGAGATAAGCATCCTTGATGTCCAGAGACACCATATAATCCCCTTCTTCCAGGTTTGCCATCACCGCTCTGAGTGACTCCATCTTGAATTTGAACCTTTGTATGTAAATGTTCAAGGATTTCAGATTTAAATTAGGTCTCACCGAGCCGTCCGGCTTAGGTACCACAGACAGCGTGGAATAATACCCCTTTCCCTGTTGTAGGAGGGGTACCTTGATTATCACCTGCTGGGAATACAGCTTGTGAATGGCTTCCCATACCGCCTCCCTGTCGGAGGGAGACGTCGGTAAAGCAGACTTTAGGAAAACGGCGAAGGGGAGACGTCTCGAATTCCAATTTGTACCCCTGAGATACCACCTGAAGGATCCAGGGGTCCACCTGTGAGTGAGCCCACTGCACGCTGAAATTTTTGAGACGGGCCCCCACCGTGCTGAGTCCGCTTGTAAAGCCCCAGCGTCATGCTGAGGACTTGGCAGAAAACGGGAGAGGGCTTCTGTTCCTGGGAACTGGCTGTTTGCTGCAGCCTTTTTCCTCTCCCTCTGCCACGGGGCAGAAATGAGGAGCCTTTTGCCCGCTTGCCCTTATGGGGCCCAAAGGACTGCGCCTGATAATACGGCGTCTTCTTATGTTGAGAGGCTTCCTGGGGTAAAAATGTGGATTTCCCAGCCGTTGCCGTGGCCACCAGGTCTGTTAGACCTACCCCAAATAACTCCTCCCTTTTATAAGGCGATACTTCCATATGCCTTTTGGAATCAGCATCACCTGACCACTGTCTTGTCCATAACCCTCTTCTGGCAGAAATGGACAGCGCACTTACTCTTGATGCCAGTCGGCAAATATCCCTCTGTGCATCACGCATATATAGAAATGCATCTTTTAAATGCTCTATAGTCAGTAATATACTGTCCCTATCTAGGGTATCAATATTGTCAGTCAGGGAATCCGACCAAGCCACCCCAGCACTGCACATCCAGGCTGAGGCGATTGCTGGTCGCAGTATGACACCCGTGTGAGTGTATATACATTTTAGGATATTTTACTGCTTTCTGTCAGCAGGTTCCTTAAGGGCGGCCGTATCCGGGGACGGTAGTGCCACCTGTTTAGACAAGCGTGTGAGCGCTTTATTCACCCTAGGGGGTGTTTCCCAACGTGCCCTATCCTCTAGCGGGAAGGGGTATGATGCTAATAACTTTTTAGGAATTAACAGTTTTTATCGGGGGAAACCCACGCATCATCACACACTTCATTTAATTCCTGAGATGCAGGAAAAACTACAGGCAGTTTTTTCTCACCCAACATAATACCCTTTTTAGTGGTACTGGTATTATCAGAAATGTGTAAAAACATTTTCCATAGCCTCAATCATGTAACGTGTGGCCCTACTGGAAGTCACATTCGTCTCTTAATCGTCGACACTGGAGTCAGTATCCGTGTCGGCGTCTGTATCTGCCATCTGCGGTAACGGGCGTTTTAGAGCCCCTGATGGCTTTTGAGACACCTGGACAGGCACAGGCTGAGTAGCCGGCTGTCTCATGTCATCAATCTTTTGTAAAAAGCTGACACTGTCACGTAATTCCTTCCATAAGCTCAGCCACTCAGGTGTCGACTCCCTAGGGGGTGACATCTCCATTACAGGCAATTGCTCCGCCTCCACACCATTTTCCTCCTCATACATGTCGACACAATCGTACCACACACAGCACACACACAGGGAATGCTCTGATAGAGGACAGGACCCCACTAGCCCTTTGGGGAGACAGAGGGAGAGTATGCCAGCACACACCAGAGCGCTATATATATATATATATATATATATATATATAT
Organism: Pseudophryne corroboree; assembly: GCF_028390025.1. Taxonomy (NCBI): domain Eukaryota; kingdom Metazoa; phylum Chordata; class Amphibia; order Anura; family Myobatrachidae; genus Pseudophryne; species Pseudophryne corroboree. Next base: position 181,611,440 of record NC_086445.1, on the reverse strand, counting down.
ATATATATATATATATATACAGGGATAACCTTATATAAGTGTTTTTCCCCTTATAGCTGCTGTATTGTTATACTGCGCCTAATTAGTGCCCCCCTCTCTTTTTTAACCCCTTTCTGTAGTGTAGTAACTGCAGGGGAGAGCCAGGGAGCTTCCCTCCAACGGAGCTGTGAGAGAAAATGGTGCCAGTGTGCTGAGGAGATAGGCTCCGCCCCCTTCTCGGCGGCCTTTTCTCCCGTTTTTCTGTGGAATCTGGCAGGGGTTAAAATTCATCCATATAGCCCTGGGGGCTATATGTGATGTATTTTCGCCAGCCAAGGTGTTTTTATTGCTGCTCAGGGCGCCCCCCCCTAGCGCCCTGCACCCTCAGTGACCGAAGTGTGAAGTGTGCTGAGGAGCAATGGCGCACAGCTGCAGTGCTGTGCGCTACCTTGGTGAAGACAGGATGTCTTCTGCCGCCGATTTTCCGGACCTCTTCTTGCTTCTGGCTCTGTAAGGGGGCCGGCGGCGCGGCTCTGGGACCGGACTCCGAGGCTGGGCCTGTGTTCGGTCCCTCTGGAGCTAATGGTGTCCAGTAGCCTAAGAAGCCCAATCCACTCTGCACGCAGGTGAGTTCGCTTCTTCTCCCCTTAGTCCCTCGATGCAGTGAGCCTGTTGCCAGCAGGTCTCACTGAAAATAAAAAACCTAAAACTAAACTTTCACTAAGAAGCTCAGGAGAGCCCCTAGTGTGCACCCTTCTCGGCCGGGCACAAAAATCTAACTGAGGCTTGGAGGAGGGTCATAGGGGGAGGAGCCAGTGCACACCAGGTAGTCCTAAAGCTTTACTTTTGTGCCCAGTCTCCTGCGGAGCCGCTATTCCCCATGGTCCTTACGGAGTTCCCAGCAGCCACTAGGACGTCAGAGAAATGGCGCTAAACACTGCTGGGTCAGCTCTGAGGAGAAGCTCCGCCGCCTGAACATGGTACTGCTTCCCGCTCCTCATTGTATTATACTGGCCTGAGGATTTCTGCTGGCAGCGATCCGGGGACCCTGACAGGCCTGCCGACCAGTTTAGGGTATAGGTGCTGGCTCAGGGGGCCCCTCACAGCGCCGCACTATGTACCGCTGAGCCCCGGAGCGCGGTTAGTACCGCACTCCCTACCCTGTTACTGCCATCTTCACACCGGCTCCCCGCTTGCTAGGGGGGCTGGTGACTCACTCGCCACAAACATCTTCTGGCTCTGTTAGAGGGTAGCGGCATGCTGCTGGGGTGAGTGGTCGCCTGGGGCGGCTAACGATCTGTCCCCTCAGGGGCTCAGTGTCCTGTCAGCGGAGATAGTGGCTCTCACCTCGTAGGGTAGGACACTACTCCCCCCCTTAGTCCCACAAAGCAGGGAGGCTGTTGCCAGCAGCCTCCCTGTAAAATAATAAACTCTAAAAAAAACTTTTACAAGAGAAACTCTGTAGAGCTCCCCTAGCTGTGACCGGCTCCTCCGGGCACATTTTCTAAACTGAGTCTGGTAGGAATTGCATAGAGGGAGGAGCCAGCCCACACTCTCAAACTCTTAAAGTGCCAGTGGCTCCTAGTGCACCAGTCTATACCCCATGGTACTAATGTGGACCCCAGCATCCTCTAGGATGTAAGAGAAAATACATTGAGAAAGTGATGCTTCTGGCATGAGATGGAGGTACTGATGCAGTGTTAGGCTCATGTAACGGGTTCAGTATGAATTACCGGCGGACGGAATGCTGGCAGTCAGTATATCGACAGCGGCATCTCGGCCACCAGTATGCCAGCAGGTATCTGGACTATAGACCTACACTAAAAAGGTCTACAGTCAATAGGTCTACCACTAACGGTAGACTTGCATTAGGTCGACAGGGTCAAAATGTCGACATGTAAAAGGTAGACAGTTCAACTGGTCGACAAGTTTTTTTTCCCAACTTTTTCCTACTTTACCATCCACGTGGACCATGATTAGGAATAGTAACCTGCCCGAAGCGCTCACTATGCGAGGAGACGCAGTACACTAATGGGGCTTGATTTTGGCAGAAAAGTGAAAAAAAACACCCCAAAAAGATAAAAAGAATTGTGTCTACCTTTTTTGTGTCGACCATTTCCATGTCGACCTTTCCTTCTATTTTATGTCGACCTTTCCTTCTGTCTACCTATTTTATGTTGACCTTTTGACCTTGCCGACCTTATGCATGTCTACCATTAGTGGTAGACCTATTGACTGTAGACCTTTTTAGTGTAGATCTAAAAATCCACACCCATGCTGGCAGCGGGGCGAGCGCTAGAAAGCCCCTAGCAGGCTTGCTGCGTTCGCCACAGGTTATATTCTCCCTCTGTGGGTGTCGTGGACACCCACAGAAGGAAATAGCCTGTGACTCCGGTATTATGGCGGCGGAATTTCACCGCTAGTCGGGATTCCGTCATCGGCATCGTGACCGCCGGGATCCCGACTAGCGGTATTTTAACTGCTTGCCCATGTACCTAATGTGCATTTAGCAAGGAGCACATCCATACACCCAGGTTGACTGGTTAAAAAGGGCCAAAATTTGCAATGGTTTGTGTCATTGCCATGTAGATGCAATGAGCTTTTTCCCACATGCACATTCATAAGAACATCTACGTATTTATTCTTTTTTAATGACCTTTATTGTGGCCCTCATGTGAAATCACTGGTGCATAAAGATTGCTAATCTGAGAAAATACAAAAAATTGTTACAGTAGTTTTAAAAAAAAATAAAAATAGGTTTTTAATGCCTACCGGTAAATCCTTTTCTCCTAGTCCGTAGAGGATGCTGGGGAATCCAAAAGGACCATGGAGTATAGACGGGATCCGCAGGAGACATGGGCACACTAAGAGACTTTGACTGGGTGTGAACTGGCTCCTCCCTCTATGCCCCTCCTCCAGACCTCAGTTATAGGAACTGTGCCCAGGGAAGACGAACATTTTGAGGGAAAGGATTTTTGTTAAACTAAGAGTGAGATACATACCAGCTCACACCACAAACACACCGTACAACTGGATTAGCAGGAATACCAGATAACAGTATGAACGGAAGAAAAAAAAAAAACAGCAACAAGCTGAACATAACCGATACACAACCTTTGTGTAACCGAAAACAACAACCAATAATACAACTGCAAGTAACAGTACGCACTGGGATGGGCGCCCAGCACCCTCTACGGACTAGGAGAAAAGGATTTACCGGTAGGTATTAAAATCCTATTTTCTCTTACGTCCTAGAGGATGCTGGGGACTCCATAAGGACCATGGAGTCTATACCAAAGCTCCAGACCGGGCGGGAGAGTGCGGACGACTCTGCAGCACTGATTGAGCAAACATGAGGTCCTCCTCAGCCAGGGTATCAAACTTATAGAACTTAGCAAAAGTGTTTGAACCCGACCACGTAGCTGCTCGGCAAAGTTGAAGTGCCGAGACCCCTTGGGCAGCCGCCCAAGATAGCCTACCTTCTTGGTAGAATGGGCCTTTACTGACTTCGGCAACGGCAACCCAGCCGAAGAATGAGCATGCTGAATCGTATTACAAATCCAGCGTGCATTAGTCTGCTTGGAAGCAGGATTTCCAATCTTGTTGGAAGCATACAGGACAAACAAAGCTTCCGTTTTCCTAACAAGAGCCGTTCTGGCGACATAAATTTTCAAAGCTCTTACGACATCAAGAGATTTTGGGACTGCTACAACATCCGTAGCCACAGGTACCACAATAGGTTGATTTATGTGAAACGAAGAAACCACCTTTGGCAGAAATTGTTGCAGAGTCCTCAATTCCGCTCTATCCACATGAAAAATCAAATATGGGCTCTTGTGAGACAAAGCCGCCAATTCTGACACTCGTCTGGCAGACGCCAAGGCCAAAAGCATGACCACTTTCCAAGTGAGAAATTTTAACTCAACCTTTCGCAAAGGTTCAAACCAGTGAGACATAATAAACTGTAACACCACTTCAAGATCCTACGGTGCCACGGGTGGCACAAATGGAGGATGGATATGCAGCACTTCCTTCACGAAAGTTTGAACCTCAGGAAGGGCTGCCAATTATTTTTGAAAGAAAATAGATAAAGTCGAAATCTGCACTCTGATGGAACCCAATTTCAGGCCTGCATCCACGCCTGCCTGCAAAAAATGGAGGAAACGACCCAAGTGAAATTCCTCCGCAGGAGCTGTTTTGGTTTCACACCACAACACATTTTCTCCAAATATGGTGATAATGTTTTGCCGTGACCTCCTTTCTAGCCTTAAGGAGAGTGGGGATGACTTCCCCGGGAATACCTTTACGAGCTAGGATCTGGCGTTCAACCTCCACGCCGTCAAACACAGCCGCGGTAAGTCCGGAAACACGCAAGGCTCCTACAGTAACAGGTCCTCTCTTAGAGGAAGCGGCCAAGGATCTTCTATGAGTAATTCCTGAAGATCTGGATACCAGGCCATCCGTGGCCAATCTGGAACGACGAGTATTGCCTGAACCCTTGTTCGTCTTATGATCCTTAGCACTCTTGGAATGAGAGGAAGCGGGGGTGAATACATACACAGACTGAAACACCCAGTGAGTTACCAGAGCGTCCACTGCACTGGCTTGAGGGTCCCTTGCCTGGAACAATACCTCGGAAGCTTCTTGTTGAGGTGAGACGCCATCATGTCTATTTGAGGAATTCCCCAACGCCTTGTAACTTCTGCAAACACCTCTGGATGAAGGGCCCACTCTCCTGGATAGAGATCGTGTCTGCTGAGAAAGTCTGCTTCCCAGTTGTCCACGCCCGGAAGGAAAACTGCTGACAGAGCGCTCACGTGCTGTTCCGCCCAGCGGAGAACTCTTGTGGCCTCCGCCATTGCCGCCCTGCTCTTTGTTCTGCCCTGGCGGTTTACGTACGCCACCGCTGTTATGTTGTCCGACTGGATCAGGACAGGTAGACCTTGAAGAATGTTCTTTGCTTGCAGAAGGCCGTTGTAAATGGCTCTTAACTCCAGAACATTTATGTGGAGACAAGATTCCTGGCTTGACCATTTTCCCTGGAAACTTCTTCCTTGTGTGACTGCACCCCAGCCTCGGAGACTTGCATCTGTGGTCAGCAGGACCCAATCCTGGATTCCGAATCGGCGTCCCTCTAGAAGGTGAGAACTTTGCAGCCACCACAGGAGAGAAAGGAAGATAGACTTATTTTCCGGTGCATGTGCAGGTGAGACCCGGACCATTTGTTCAGCAGATCCCACTGAAACACACGGGCATGAAACCTGCCAAAGGGAATGGCTTCGTAAGCCGCAACCATCTTCCCTAGCACTCGAGTGCATTGATGAATCAACACTCTTGCCGGTCTCAGAATCTCCTTGACCATGGTCTGGATTTCCAGAGCTTTTTCAGCTGGAAGAAACACTCTCCGTAGTTCCGTGTCTAGGATCATGCTCAAGAAGGGCAGCCGAGTTGTCGGAATCAAGTGAGACTTTGGCAAATTTAGAATCCAACCATGATGTTGCAGAACCATCAGGGAGCGTTCCACATTTCTTAGCAACTACTCTTTTGATCTCGCCTTTATCAGGAGATCGTCCAAGTACGGGATAATCGTGACACCCTGCTTGCGTAGGAGTACCATCATTTCCGCCATCACCTTGGTGAAGACCCTCGGGGCCGTGGAAAGCCCAAACGGCAACGTCTGAAATTGGTAATGACAATCCTCCACCACAAATCTTAGGAAGGCCTGATGAGGAGGATATATCGGGATGTGTAAGTAGGCATCCTTTAGGTGTACTGATGCCATAAAATCCCCCCTTCTAGGCTGGAGATCACAGCTCAAAGAGATTCCATCTTGAATTTGAAAGTTTTCAAGTATGGATTCAGGGATTTTAGGTTCAGGATCGGTCTGACCGAGCCGTCCGCCTTCGGCACGACAAAGAGGCTCGAATAGAACCCTTCCCCCCGTTGGGACGGGGAAACCGGAACAATGACCCTCTGTTGACACAGCTTTTGTATCGCAGTATTTACCACTTCTCTTTCTGGAAGAGAAACTGGCAAGGCCGATTTGAAAAAGTGGCGGGGGGGGGGGGCATCTCCTGAAACTCCAGTTTGTACCCTTGGGACACTATGTCTAAAACCCAAGGATCCAGGGCCGATTGAAACCAGACCTGACTGAAGATTCGGAGACGCCCCCCCACCGGCACGGACTCCCGCAGTGAAGCCCCAGCGTCATGCGGTGGACTTGGCAGAGGCGGGGGAGGACTTTTGGTCCTGGGCGCCAGACACAGCAGGTGACCTTTTTCCCCTTCCTCTACCTTTTGAAGCGAGGAAGGACGAGCCCCTTCCTTTTTTGTATTTATTAGGCCGAAAGGACTGCATCTGATAATGGGGCGCCTTTTTCTGTTGTGCGGGAACATAAGGAAGAAAAGAAGACTTACCCGCAGTAGCGGTAGACACCAGGTCAGCAAGGCCGTCACCAAACAAGACACTACCTTTAAAAGGGAGAGCTTCCATAGCTTTCTTGGAGTCGGCATCAGCATTCCATTGATGAATCCACAGCGCCCTCCTGGCCAAGACCGTCATGGCATTGGCCCTTGATCCCAAGAGGCCAATATCCCTCGCCACATCCTTTAGATAGGCTGCAGCGTCCCTGATATAACCAAGAGTCAAAAGAATGTTATCCTTATCAAGGGTATCCATGTCAGATGCCAAATTATCAGCCCACTTAGCAATAGCACTACTCACCCACGCCGACGCCACGGCAGGCCTGAGGAGTGCACCCGTAGTGACATAAATGGCTTTTAATGTCGTTTCCTGCTTGCGATCCGCAGGATCCTAGAGGGCAGCCGTGTCAGGAGACGGAAGCGCCACCTTTTTGGACAGTCGGGACAGAGCCTTGTCCACATTGGGAGACGACTCCCATTTCTCCCTGTCGTCAGAGGGGAAAGGATATGCCATAAAAATTCTCTTGGGAATCTGCCACCTTTTGTCAGGCGACTCCCAAGCCTTTTCACAAAGAGCGTTCAGTTCATGAGAGGGGGGAAACTTCACCTCAGGCTTTTTCCCTTTAAATAAACAAACCCTTGTATCTGGAACAGAAGGTTCCTCAGAAATATGTAAAACATCTTTAATAGCCACAATCATGTACTGAATACTCTTTACCAATTTTGGATGTAAAGTGGCTTCGCTAAAGTCGACACTGGAATCAAGGTCCGTGTCGGTATCCGTATCTGCCATCTGGGTAAAGGACCGTTTCTGTGACCCTGAGGGGGCCTGTACCTGAGACAAGGCGTCCTCCATGGATTTTCTCCACGTTTGTGTCCGAGAATCAGATTTATCTAGCCTCTTAGATAATAACGCCACATTTGCATTCAGTGTACTCAACATATTCACCCAATCAGCAGTCGGCAGTGCTGACAGAACCACTCCCAACTCCTTCTCTGCGTCCCCAGTAACTTCCTCCGGGGAGAACTCAACCTCAGACATGTCGACACACGGTACCGACACACACACACACACACACTCTCACACTGGCCAAAGGGGACAGACCCACAAGGAAGCCTGTAGAGAGAACACAGAGGGAGTATGCCAGCTCACACCCCAGCGCCCATATACTACTAAAACAATAATATATGCAAAATTGCGCTGCTTCATATAGCACCAATTTGACTGTGCCCCCCTCGTTTTGCTCCCAGTACTTGAAAAGAGAGTGGAGGTCCGGGCCAGCGTCTCAGCATGCACTGTTAAGAGATAAAATGGCGCTGGTAAGCTGTGCGGCTAAGCCCCACCCCTTCCCGGCGCACTGTAGTCCCGCTTAAATTTAAATCTTTCTACTGGCGGGGGATTCATACTTAGTGCCCCGGCACCCAAATATGCAGATTTTGCCAGTTTTAACCACCTCAGTAACTTGCTGCCCAGGGCGCTTCCCCTCCCCCTCCCCCCAGCACCCTGTGAGTGCCGTTGGTGTGTGGGAGCATGGAGCGCAGCGGTCCGTTACTGAAGTCTTCTGCCGTCACTGAAGTCTTCTGCCTTCTGCATACTCACCCGGCTTCTGTCTTCTGTGAAGGGGTTGACGGCGCGGCTCCGGGAACAAGCAGCTAGGCGCACCAAGTGATCGAACCTTCTGGAGCTAATGGTGTCCAGTAGCCTAAGAAGCAGAGCCCTTAACTCAGCAGAAGTAGGTCTGACTTCTCTCTCCTCAGTCCCACGAAGCAGAGAGCCTGTAGCCAGCAGGTCTCTCTGAAAATAAAAAACCTAAAATAGAGTCTTTTCCAGAGAAACTCAGTAGAGCTCCCCTAGTGTGTGTCCAGTCTCTCTTGGGCACAGAATCTAACTGAGGTCTGGAGGAGGGGCATAGAGGGAGGAGCCAGTTCACACCCAGTCAAAGTCTTTTAGTGTGCCCATGTCTCCTGCGGATCCCGTCTATACCCCATGGTCCTTTTGGAGTCCCCAGTATCCTTTAGGATGTAAGAGAAATAAAAATCTAGGTGCCACTGAGACGCAGAGTCCAGACGCTGTCACCCGATACCTCTATATTTTAAGCCGCTTGCTCTTGGTAAAAGTAATAGTACAGAAAAGGCAATATGGGACACACAAGTCTACCCTGTTTTACATCCTAACGGGGTGATGTATCAAATCTGGGAGAGAAAGAAAGTTGAGAGCAATAAAGTACTAGCAAAGAAGCTATCAAGTGTAATTTTAAAGGCTATGGGGCATATGTATCAAACTTAAAGAGAGAGATAAAGAGGCCTACGTACTGGAGAAAGGTAAAGTGGAGAGAGAAAGTACCAGCCAACCAGCTCTTACCTGTCATTTTTTAAACACAGCCTGTAACATGGCGGTTAGGAGCTAAATGACTGGTAGTTTGGGATAGATGTTTCAGCGCATGTTGTGTGCGCTGATACTGCTTCCCACCATGTATTAATGTGCTGGTGTGTGTACACATATAGCACGCAGGGCAGTGTATGAACACTTGCAGCTATCGATTTCAACAGCTGCAGTAGTCGTTGCCCATATACCACAGCAGGTACAGCGGGTGCCGGCTCCAGGCTGCATGCGAGATCTCCTTAGGGTAGCGAGATCTCCTTAGGGTAGCGAGATCTCGCACATGCCCAGAGGAGCCGGCTGGGGGAGACAAAGCACATGGGCGTCAACGTGGCATTGCAGGCCGAATGGGAGCGTGTCGGCAGCGTTTTCAGGGTAGCTGCATGACATCACACGCAGACGGCTCCAAAAACAAAGGCATTGTGAGGCGGTACCACACATGCTGTGCGGCCCCCAGCATGTGAGGATACGGGCGCAGATCTTGCTGCGTATGCAAGGATCTGCGTCCATCTCTGAATAACCCCCATAGCCTGTGAAATGACAGTTATGCGCTGATTGGTTGGCACTTTAGGGTCTATTCATGAATCAGTGAAAAGAGTGGAAAAGTGAGCCAGTGGAGAGGATGCCCATAGCAACCAATCAGCTGCTATGTATAATTTTATAGAATACACTTGATAAATGTTACCTCAGCGCTGATTGGTTGCCATGGGCAACTACTCCACTGTCTCACTTCTCCACTCTTTTCACACCGCTTCATGAATAGACCCTTTATCTCTCTCAAAGCTTTGATAAACATAGTCCCCTGTCTTTGAAAACAATGACAGTTAGGCGCTGATTGGTTGATACCTTGGGGCTAATGTGCTAAGCCTTGGAGAGTGATATAGTGGAGAGAGATAAACTACCAACCAATCAGCTCCTGTCATTTTTCAATCATAGCCTGTAACATGGAAGTTAGGAATTGATTGGCTGGTGGGGTTTTCCTATTCAATTAGAGGAGAGAAACCACATTTTTTTTTTTATGCACTCCCAGAGCAAGCCTGATTTTTCTTAAAATCAATACTTTTAGGAAAACTCATTGGGACCTAAGGGCCCTACACACATATCGACCTGCCGCCGAGCTGCCCAACGGCCGATACGGGGGGGGGGGGAAGGGTGACGGGGGGAGTGAAGTTTCTTCACTTCCCCCGTCACCCGGCTCCATAGCACTGCATGCTAATATGGACAAGATTGTCCATATTGGCCTGCATGTTTAAACAAGCCGGCACCAGCGGTGAACGACCGCAGGGCCACGCATCGTTCATCGCTGGTGCCTACACACTGAAAGATATGAACGGTATCTCGTTCATTAAAGAACGAGATTGTTCATATCCTTCACTGGTATCGGCCAGTGTGTAGGGCCCAATACTCTGGTACCCTTGCAGCAAAGTTACCCCACCTCCACCCCCAAATCCCCTCCATTCTTTCTTCTGATACCGTACTGATAATGCTGATTTATCAACAGGAATGAAAAGCTATACCTTATACACACTTTAAATACACTTTACCATGGAGCCGCTGCGGCCGCTAAACTTAATACACACTCTACGCACCTTTTACGCTGTTAGCGTACAGAGTCCCGTACCGTGTACGGACTTTGCGTACAAACACCGCGCCGACGGTACAAAGTACACACAGCGCGTACACACCCAATGAATACACTTTAAACCTTATACAGCAATGCAATGCGATACTAATACACTTTAAACCTTAGCAGTGAAAGGAAGACAACACAAATCTGTAGTTAAACCACTGGGTTCCGACACCACAACGTATTATTGCTGAAAGGGGGTTACAATACAAACAATACAACAGAATAATGGCTACAATCAATGGTACATACGTGATTGGATTCGCCGCGCTACCCAGATCTGGTCCTTGGTCATCTGATAGATAACTTTGTGAGTCTTGTGCCAGACCAGGCCTGCAGCAGGCTCGCTTTATACAATTCTTCCAAAACTTAACACAATGGATACTGTAATCTTTGTCCATTGGACACAGGGATGGTCATTTACAGTACAGGAGAGGTCATAGGTCGGTTTGAATAGGTGGGCGATGTCTGTTCCAACTGCTCTTGTGGGTGGTCTCCTCTGGATTCCCGCCGCATACATAATGTACAGTAAATACAGTTTATATCTATATTCTGCTCCTGCACATAACTATCCGCAGGAACATGCGATCTTCCTCAAACCAACACCGGAATATTACCCTTAAAATACCCTACAGCTGGATACCAAACACCACCTTATAACCTTGTTCTGTCCCCTCCTATCCTGTAAAGGTGAATCCCTTTGTTCTGAAACCATTTAAACTGCTGTAACTTGCTGCTGTGGTGCAGGGAGGCTATGTGTAGAATGTGCACTATTTGGATTAAATATGTGTAACCCTGATTTAGGGTTTAAACAACACTTATACTGAGGTAGTTATAATATGGTGACTAAAATGGAGTATAAGCATATATATTATTCATATAAAAGTTAATGGATGTTGTAATACTGTATGTATGTTTTGAGGTAAATAATACAGTTCACATATATGTAATAGTATGTACATTGATGTAAATGTAGTGGTGAATACAATTAAGGCTTATTTTATGGTTTCGCGGTGTATCTAAAGGGTTAATGTCCTTGTGCTCCTAACTGTCAATCACCTAGTGGGGTGATTGCCAGTGGGCGGGGCATCACCTCAGAGTGGGTCATGTGACTACTAGAGAGGGGTGGAGAGGTGCTGTGAGTGTAGCTGAGGGAGAGACTGCATATCCCTTGGTGAGAGGACAGAGTTTTTTGCTGCTCCGGCCGTCGCCCGCATTAGAGCTGAGCGGTATACATTGCGGCGGCCGGAGGGGGCTTAGTGTGTGTAGCCAGAACAGGGCTTCCTTACTGTAAAGGTGGTGACAGCAGCATTGAGACTCAGCACTGTTCATAGAACCCGGCATCAGCGCTAGTCAACTCACCCAGCAGTATTGGAAGGGCGCATCTATGACAGGGAGACAGAGAGGGTTCCTTCCTACCTATTACCGGCACAGACTCTGACAGCCACAACAAAGAAGCCAGGACCAGCAGCAGAGGCTCCATTCTGTGTGGCTGTAAGTGTAAGGGAGGAGTCGGGGTAGCAGCCTGCAGGAGGCGGAGACTGAGCAGCAGCAGAGGCTCCATTCTGTGTGGCTGCAAGTGTAAGGGAGGAGTCGGGGGAGCATCCTGCAGCAGCATCACTAGATGGTAGAAGTGTGAGTGTATAATCCAGCCATTTATATTACCCCTACACTAAGCACAGCAAGCCATAGGTGACTATGGTACATAGTCAATTTCATATTGGGACTAAGGAATCCAGGGCTAGGCCGCAATAATGGCTATTAAGCAGGAGGATAGTAATGGGTCACAGTAGTCAGAGTGACCTATAATTACAGTTCCATGTATGGCTTAATCATAGTGCTAAGGAGAAGGTAGAAAGCACTGGGTATATATATGTAACAGGAGGAGTGGAATGAAACTTGAACTGTTTAACGCTTCATAAATAGTTTTAAAGCTCCCCCATATATCAGCATCACATCAGTCAAAGGAGAGCCAGAGACATTGTTCCGCAGCGCTAAATAGAAAGTAACACCCTAAAGCTGCCACCTAATGTGTGTACTTATGCCCCTGAATTAGCAGAATTAGAGTCAAGGACATTAAAGGTAGCCATACTACAGTGACATTGGATGAATGTTAAAGGGGTATATGCAATTGCGGTCGAATTCGCGGCAATTTTCGCCGTTTTTCAAATTCGACCAAATTCGCCAGGTGAATTCCGGAAGGTGGCTTCCGGAATTCACCATATTCAATGAAAAACGGATTCGCCAGGGTCGCGGGCGAAAATTGGCCGATTTGGCGGATTTTGCCGCGATTTTAAAAAACGGGAAAAATCGTGAAAAACCCGAAAAAAAATGGCGTGGGGTCCCCCCTCAAAGCATAACCAGCCTCGGGCTCTTTGAGCTGGTCCTGGTTCTAAAAATGCAGGGGAAAAATTGGCCAGGGATCCCCCGTATTTTTAAAACCAGCACCGGGCTCTGCGCCTGATGCTGGTGCCAAAAATACGGGGGACAAAAAGAGTAGGGGTCCCCCGTATTTTTAACACCAGCATCGGGCTCCACTAGCTGGACAGATAATGCCACAGCCGGGGGTCACTTTTATGCCGTGCCCTGCGGCCGTGGCATTAAATATCCAACTAGTCACCCCTGGCCGGGGTACCCTGGGGGAGTGGGGACCCCTTCAATCAAGGGGTCCCCCCCCCCCCAGCCACCCAAGGGCCAGGGGTGAAGCCCGAGGCTGTCCCCCCCCATCCAATGGGCTGCGGATGGGGGGGCTGATAGCCTTTGTGAAAATTAAAAGATATTGTTTTTTTCAGTAGTACTACAAGTCCCAGCAAGCCTCCCCCGCAAGCTGGTACTTGGAGAACCACAAGTACCAGCATGCGGGAGAAAAACGGGCCCGCTGGTACCTGTAGTACTACTGGGAAAAAATACCCAAATAAAAACAGGACACAGACACCTTTGACAGTAAAACTTTATTACACACTACCGACACACACATACTTACCTATGTTGACACGCCGACTGCCACGGTCTCCGACGATCCGAGGGTACCTGTGAAAAAATGATACTCACCTTCCAGCGTCCAGAGAGATAAATCCACGTACTTGTTAAAAAAAAAGAAAACGCAAAAACCCGAGCCATACCGGACTAGAAAGGGGTCCAATGTTTTCACATCAGACCCCTTTCTCCCGAATGCCGGGACATCACGTGACTCCTGTCACTGATGTCCCTTCAGCCAATCAGGAAGCGCTACTGCCGTTGCGCTTACCTGATTGGCTGAGCGCTGTCTGTACTGTGACAGCGCCTCGCAAAGCCGCTCCATTACTTTCAATGGTGGGAACTTTGCGGGTAGCGGTGGGGTCACCCACCGGTCAGCCGCTGACCGGCGGGTGACCTTACCGCTAGCCGCTAAGTTCCCACCATTGAATATAATGGAGGGAGCTGTGCGATGCGCTGTCACAGTGCAGACAGCGCTCAGCCAATCAGGTGAGCGCAACGAAGTTGCGCTTCCTGATTGGCTTAGAGACCTGTCTGTGACAGCTGTCACTGACAGGTCTCATTCGTGGAAAGGTGTCCCATGTGTCAGCATGGGACCCCTTTCAGTCCGGCATGGAGCGGGTGTTCGCTTTGTTTTTTTGCCAAGTACGTGGATTTATCTCTGGACCATGGCTGAGGTGAGTATATTGAACTTTTCTTTTCAGGTATCCGTGGATTCTACATGGAGAAGAGGACCGATGTCGGCGTGTGAACATAGGTAAGTATGTGTGTGTCGACGTATGAAATAAAGTTTTACTGTCGACGGTGTGTGTGTCCTGTTTTTATTTGGGTATTTTTTTCCCAGTAGTACTACAGGTACCAGCGGGCCCGTTTTTCTCCCGCATGCTGGTACTTGTGGTTCTCCAAGTACCAGCTTGCGGGGGAGGCTTGCTGGGACTTGTAGTACTACTGGAAAAAACAATATCTTTTTATTATCACAAAAGGCTATCAGCCCCCCCATCCGCAGCCCATTGGATGGGGGGGACAGCCTCGGGCTTCACCCCTGGCCCTTGGGTGGCTGGGGGGGGGGACCCCTTGATTGAAGGGGTCCCCACTCCCCCAGGGTACCCCGGCCAGGGGTGACTAGTTGGATATTTAATGCCACGGCCGCAGGGCACGGCATAAAAGTGACCCCCGGCTGTGGCATTATCTGTCCAGCTAGTGGAGCCCGATGCTGGTGTTAAAAATACGGGGGACCCCTACTCTTTTTGTCCCCCGTATTTTTGGCACCAGCACCAGGCGCAGAGCCCGGTGCTGGTTTTAAAAATACGGGGGATCCCCTGTCAATTTTTTCCCCGCATTTTTAGAACCAGGACCAGCTCGAAGAGCCCGAGGCTGGTTATGCTTTGGAGGGGGGACCCCACGCCATTTTTTTTTATGATTTTACCGTTCCAGCATTAAAAAATAAAATAAAAAATAAAAAATATTTTAAAAAATATATAAATAATATTTGTGCCTCCAAAAAAAAAAAAAAAAAAAAGTACCTAATCCATTCTAATATAAATAGATCTTCTATTCCCAGAAAAAAAAACACAAAAAAAAAACATGTTTAAATTTTTTTTATTTGTTTTCACCCTCCAAAGTGTGGCGGATTGAAAATGACGAATTTGCTGTCTAAAAGCCCTGCTGTCGAATTTCCAAACTTGAATTGAATATGCTTTGGTCGAATTGCAGCACTTGTATCATTGCAGAAAAGTCGAATTTGCAAAAATTCGAATTTCAAAAAGTCGAATTTTGAAAGTCCGTTTTTTGGTCGGAAAGCACTGAATTGCATAGGCGATTTTTTTTTTTGGTCGAAAATGACCCGAAATTCGACAATTTCGGGAATTCGACCGCAATTGCATATACCCCAAAGCCTCTTAGCCACAAAGGATTAGAATATCATCCCGATTCAAGGACTAGCTTGTGGCACTTTAATACAACTGTGTTATATGTATATTCGTGAACCCGTAAGAAGGACTGACACGAAAGAGACTATTAGTTATAAAGTTAAAGGATTTGAGCTCGCTGTGACTATGATAAGAGAAACCATCTCTTGCAGATATATTTAATATAGACTCATCCTAAGAGACAACAATAATTTGAGGCATACAAGAATCGAAAAGCTATATATGCTCTGAAAGATAGAAAGCATCAGCTACTTCAAATGGACACAAGGACGCAGCATAACAAAGGTTTATCATACCAGCTTCTTAGGAGTTTAGTTTAATACTGGACAACTACGTTAAACATTTTTACTGAGGAAAGGATACAGATTCCTTGGTAATCAACTGTTGATGTTACTATCTATGAGCTAAATAGATACTTTCTGTTATCTGCCAAGGAGGAACTATAAGTAACCTTATAGGAGAAAGTAATCGCTACCATAAGTAGACTGAGCCAAACACCTTTCTCTTTAACTGAAGGGAGAACTGATAGTTGATACTAAAACATAGGCCCTCATTCCGAGTCGTTCGCTCGTTCTTTTTTTTCGCATCGCAGTGAAAATCAGCTTAGAGCGCATGCGCAATGTTCGCACTGCGACTGCGCTAAGTAATTCTGCTATGAAGAAAGGATTTTTACTCACGGCTTTTTGTTCGCACCGGCGAACGTAGTGTGATTGACAGGAAATGGGTGTTACTGGGCGGAAACACGGCGTTTTATGGGCGTGTGGCTGAAAACGCTACCGTTTCCGGAAAAAACGCAGGAGTGGCCGGAGAAACGGGGGAGTGTCTGGGCGAACGCTGGGAGTGTTTGTGACGTCAAACCAGGAACGACAAGCACTGAACTGATCGCACAGGCAGAGTAAGTCTGGAGCTACTCTAAAACTGCTAAGTTTTTTTTGTTCGCAATATTGCGTAAACTTCGTTCGCACTTTTAAGATGCTAAGATACACTCCCAGTAGGCGTAGACTAAGCGTGTGTAACTCTGCTAAATTCGCCTTGCGACCGATCAACTCGGAATGAGGGCCATAGTGTCAGAAATTCTGTATTAACTGCTGTTATTTTTAGGAAGAAGTTTATGGGCCCTTATAGTGCACTATCATATTAAGAGTACCCGGGTCACTCTAACACCTAAGGGTGTCTTGAAAAGAAAAAGGATTTGTTGTATTGCATGCAGGTACTGTGTATAGGCCTAATTGACAGGGGGTTAGCATGGATTAATGACTTAAAGGGGAATGTGTAATTGATGAAATGTTAATGTATACTTAATCCATTTGGTACTGGTCATTAAAGTGTTATACTTGCCATGTGTGTCTGGTCCGTCTGGAAGTTGATCTGAAGATCCAGGAAGAAAGAGACAGGTATATTAGATAATATATCTATGATATAAGGGAATCATCCCCTAAGGATAGAGATCAGGCTTACTCAAGCAAGCCTTAACGGTAGTTAAATACTACACATAGCTTGAGTGGAGGCACGACTATTAGGTAACCATCCCTTAATAGAATACATAGACAGCTCTCGTTCAAGGTATTGAGGGTAGGGTTACATATGCAATGTGTTTTGATGGCTTTTCCATGCGTTCACAAACTCTACCGTAAATACTCATACCACGCGCTAATACGCAGGTCCGCGGGAGCGACCATACGCAAATTGCGAATATGCGCACGCACGGCAGAGCAAGTACGCGCACGGAGGCCATCTGTGTGTAGTTTGTACGTAATGTATGTACTGCAATATTTTTCAACTTTGACAGTACTATTTTCAGTTAATAATAAAGTGGACCAATTTTAATGCCACTAAGGTCTTGCTTGAAGGTTTATTGGTAAAATGTAAAAATTCACCTTACTTAAAACTTTGTGGCACAGAACTTGCCCGCAATATATTGAGTTGCACATACCATATATTTGTGTTGGAGAGGTGGGCTGTGGGAGTTCACTTGTAACATCAGTGCAATACGAATGTTGTGAAATGTTTATTCGGAGGACCATCAGGCCTGGCACAAGTTTATGAACTGATGACGATGTTGAACCTTAGGGAATATTAGTCTTAAGGTGCATACACACTTAGCGTTTTTGCCCAGCGTGTATGCATAGCGATGAATGCTGACATCGCTGGGCTGAAAAGCGCTCAGTGCATACACAGTGAGCGCTTTTCCCCCCTACCCAACAATGTCAGTGGGGGTGAACGGCATTCCATAGCAGGACGCCATTCATCTGCTCTTAATACCAGCAGATGAACGGCGGGCGCCAGCGATGAAGCGGGAGCGCGCATCAGCGCTCATCGCTGGGGCATACACACTGGGCGGCTTTGAGCTGAGAGCAGCTCAACACACCAAAAGTGACTTGCTTACAGCTCAAAATCGCCCAGTGTGTATGGGCCTTTACGGTGCATACACACTGGGCATTTTTGCCCAGTGTGTATGCACAGCGATGATGTGAACATCACTAGCAGGAAAATAGCTCAGTGCATACACACTGAGTGATTTTCCCTGTGCCCAGCGATGTTCACGGGGCTGAACCACTTTCCACAGTAAGAGACTGGAAAGTGGTTCACTCGGCTGTTAAAACAGCCTGACGGACGGCGGCGGCGGCCAGCGATGATGCGGGAGCGCGCATCAGCGATCCTCACCCACCCATACACACTGGCCGAGTCTGAGCTCAAAGTAGTTCAAAACGCCAAAAGTGAGCTACTTTGAGCTCAAAATCCGCTAGTGTGTATGGGGGGACTTTTCATTTCAAAAGATTTTGACAAAGTCTCTGAAAAATATATATCTTTGACCAAAGTAGAGCATACATACTGAGCTATTTTCCCAAAGAGCAAGAGATTTTCTGGAGGCAAAAGACTTTGTTGAAAATCTTTCATTAGAAAGGCTATTTACATAATGGCCTGTGCCAGCAATGTATATATTACTGGGGGATAGTCACATTCAACATTGGTGGCAGTGGATGCGGGCTACTCACTCTGTACACGACTTGTGTTTTTCCCCCTGTGCTGCTGCTGCTGTGCTCCGTGGAGTTGAGACACAAAAGGGGGATTGGGGAGGGAGCAGGGCGGGGCCACAGTGCCGAAAAAATCGTTAGTCTTTCATCCATCATCGCTCGTGCCGTACACACTGAGCGATGGATGAAAAAATAAGATTTTACTTACCGATAAATCTATTTCTCATAGTCCGTAGTGGATGCTGGGGACTCCGTCAGGACCATGGGGATTTGCGGCTCCGCAGGAGACAGGGCACAAAACTAAAGCTTTAGGATCAGGTGGTGTGTACTGGCTCCTCCCCCTATGACCCTCCTCCAAGCCTCAGTTAGGATACTGTGCCCGGACGAGCGTACACAATAAGGAAGGATATTGAATCCCGGGTAAGACTCATACCAGCCACACCAATCACACCGTATAACTTGTGATCTAAACCCAGTTAACAGTATGACAACGTAGGAGCCTCTGAACAGACGGCTCACAACAATAACAACCCGATTTTTTTGTAACAATAACTATGTACAAGTATTGCAGACAATCCGCACTTGGGATGGGCGCCCAGCATCCACTACGGACTACGAGAAATAGATTTATCGGTAAGTAAAATCTTATTTTCTCTGACGTCCTAAGTGGATGCTGGGGACTCCGTCAGGACCATGGGGATTATACCAAAGCTCCCAAACGGGCGGGAGAGTGCGGATGACTCTGCAGCACCGAGTGAGAGAACTACAGGTCCTCCTCAGCCAGGGTGTGCCCCTGACCAAGTAGCAGCTCGGCAAAGTTGTAAAGCCGAGACCCCTCGGGCAGTCGCCCAAGATGAGCCCACCTTCCTTGTGGAATGGGCATTTATATATTTTGGCTGTGGCAGTCCTGCCACAGAATGTGCAAGCTGAATTGTACTACACATTCAACTAGCAATCGTCTGCTTAGAAGCAAGAGCACCCAGTTTTTTGGGTGCATACAGGATAACAGCAAGTCAGTTTTCCTGACTCCAGCCGTCCTGGAAATCTATATTTTCAGGGCCCTGACAACATCTAGCAACTTGGAGTCCTCCAAGTCTCTAGTAGCCGCAGGTACCACAATAAGCTGGTTCAGATGAAACGCTGACACCACCTTAGGGAGAAACTGGGGACGAGTCCGCAGCTCTGCCCTGTCCGAATGGACAATCAGATATGGGCTTTTGTGAGACAAAGCCGCCAATTCTGACACTCGCCTGGCCGAGGCCAGGGCCAACATCATGGTCACTTTCCATGTGAGATATTTCAAATCCACAGATTTGAGCGGTTTAAACCAACGTGATTTTAGGAATCCCAGGACTACGTTGAGATCCCACAGTGCCACTGGAGGCACAAAAGGGGGTTGTATATGCAGTACTCCCTTGTCAAATTTCTGGACTTCAGGAACTGAAGCCAATTCTTTCTGGAAGAAAATCGACAGGGCCGAAATTTGAACCTTAATGGACCCCAATTTGAGGCCCATAGACACTCCTGTTTGCAGGAAATGCAGGAATCGACCGAGTTGAAATTTCTTCGTGGGGCCTTCCTGGCCTCACACCACGCAACATATTTTCGCCACATGTGGTGATAATGTTGTGCGGTCACCTCCTTCCTGGCTTTGACTAGGGTAGGAATGACCTCTTCCGGAATGCCTTTTTTCCCTTAGGATCCGGCGTTCAACCGCCATGCCGTCAAACGCACCCGCGGTAAGTCTTGGAACAGACATGGTACTTGCTGAAGCAAGTCCCTTCTTATCGGCAGAGGCCCTGAGTCCTCCGTGAGCATCTCATGAAGTTCCGGGTACCAAGTCCTTCTTGGCCCATCCGGAGCCACGAGTATAGTTCTTACTCCTCTACGTCTTATAATTCTCAGTACCTTTGGTATGAGAAGCAGAGGAGGGAACTCATACACCGACTGGTACACCCATGGTGTTACCAGAACGTCCACAGCTATTTCCTGAGGGTCTCTTGACCTGGCGCAATACCTGTCCAGTTTTTTGTTCAGGCGGGACGCCATCATGTCCACCTTTGGTCTTCCCAACGGTGCACAATCATGTGGAAACAACTTCTCGATGAAGTCCCCACTCTCCCGGGTGGAGGTCGTGCTGAGGAAGTCTGCTTCCCAGTTGTCCACTCCCGGAATGAAAAACTGCTGACAGTGCTATCACATGATTTTCCGCCCAGCGAAGAATCCTTGCAGTTTCTGCCATTGTCCTCCTGCTTCTTGTGCCGCCCTGTCTGTTTACGTGGGCGACTGCCGTGATGTTGTCCCACTGGATCAATACCGGCTGACCTTGAAGCAGAGGTCTTGCTAAGCTTAGAGCATTGTAAATTGCTCTTAGCTCCAGTATATTTATGCGGAGAGAAGTCCCCAGACTTAATCACACTCCCTGGAAATTTTTTCCCTGTGTGACTGCTCCCCAGCCTTTCAAGCTGGAATCCGTGGTCACCAGGACCCAGTCCTGAATGCATAACTGTGGCACTTTAGTAGATGAGCACTCTGCAGCCACCACAGAAGAGACACCCTTGTCCTTGGAGACAGGGTTATCCGCTGATGCATCTGAAGATGCGATCCGGACCATTTGTCCAGCAGATCCCACTGAAAGGTTCTTGCGTGAAATCTGCCGAATGGAATCGCTTCGTAAGAAGCCACCATTTTTCCCAGGACCCTTGTGCAATGATGCACTGACACTTTTCCTGGTTTTTGGAGGTTCCTGACTAGCTCGGATAACTCCCTGGCTTTCTCCTCCGGGAGAAACACCTTTTTCTGGACTGTGTCCAGAATCATCCCTAGGGACAGCAGACGTGTCGTCGGAGACAGCTGCGATTTTGGAATATTTAGAATCCACCCGTGCTGTCGTAGAACTACTTGAGATAGTGCTACTCAGATCTCCAACTGTTCTCTGGACCTTGCCCTTATCAGGAGATCGTCCAAGTAAGGGATAATTAAGACGCCTTTTCTTTGAAGAAGAATCATCATTTCGGCCATTACCTTGGTAAAGACCCGGGGTGCCGTGGACAATCCAAACGGCAGCGTCTGAAACTGATAGTGACAGTTTTGTACCACGAACCTGAGGTACCCTTTGTGAGAAGGGCAAATTTGGACATGGAGGTAAGCATCCTTGATGTCCAGGGACACCATATAGTCCCCTTCTTCCTGGTTCGCTATCACTGCTCTGAGTGACTCCATTTAGAATAGGTCTCACCGAGCCGTCTGGCTTCAGTACCACAATATAGTGTGGAATAATACCCCTTTACTTGTTGTAGGAGGGGTACTTTGATTATCACCTGCTGGGAATACAGCTTGTGAATTGTTTCCAATACTGCCTCCCTGTCGGAGGGAGACGTTGGTAAAGCAAACTTCAGGAACCTGCGAGGGGGAGACGTCTCGAATTTCCAATCTGTACCCCTGGGATACTACTTGTAGGATCCAGGGGTCCACTTGCGAGTGAGCCCACTGCGTGCTGAAACTCTTGAGACGACCCCCCACCGCACCTGTTTGTACGGCCCCAACGTCATGCTGAGGACTTGGCAGAAGCGGTGGAAGGCTTCTGTTCCTGGGAATGGGCTGCCTGCTGCAGTCTTCTTCCCTTACCTCTATCCCTGGGCAGATATTATGGGGACGAAAGGACTGAGGCTGAAAAGACTATGTCTTTTTCTGCTGAGATGTGACTTGGGGTAAAAAAGGTGGATTTTCTAGCTGTTGCCGTGGCCACCAGGTCCGATGAACCGACCCCAAATAACTCCTCCCCTTTATACGGCAATACTTCCATGTGCCGTTTGGAATCTGCATCACCTGACCACTGTCGTGTCCATAAACATCGTCTGGCAGATATGGACATCGCACTTACTCTTGATGCCAGAGTTTCGCATATATAGAAATGCATCTTTTAAATGCTCTATAGTCAATAAAATACTGTCCCTGTCAAGGGTATCAATATTTCCAGTCAGGGAATCCGACCAAGCCACCCCAGCGCTGCCCATCCAGGCTGAGGCGATCGCTGGTCGCAGTATAACACCAGTATGTGTGTATATACTTTTTAGGATATTTTCCAACCTCCTATCAGTTGGCTCCTTGAGGGCGTCCGTATCTGGAGACGGTAACGCCACTTGTTTTTATAAGCGTGTGAGCGCCTTATCCACCCTAAGGTGTGTTTCCCAACGCGCCATAACTTCTGACGGGAAAGGGTATACCGCCAATAATTTTCTATCGGGGGAAACCCACGCATCATCACACACTTCATTTAATTTATCTGATTCAGGAAAAACCACATGTAGTTTTTTCACACTCCACATAATACCCTTTTTTGTGGTACTTGTAGTATCAGAAATATGTAACATCTCCTTCATTGCCCTTAACAAGTAACGTGTGGCCCTAAAGGAAAATACGTTTGTTTCTTCACCGTCGACACTGGAGTCAGTGTCCGTGTCTGTGTCTGTGTCGACCGACTGAGGTAAAAGGACGTTTTAACGCCCCTGACGGTGTTTGAGACGCCTGGACAGGTACTAATTGGTTTGCCGGCCGTCTCATGTCGTCAATCGACCTTGCAGCGTGTTGACATTATCACGTAATTCCTTAAATAAGCCATCCATTCCGGTGTCGACTCCCTAGAGAGTGACATCACCATTACAGGCAATTGCTCCGCCTCCTCAGCAACGTCGTCCTCATACATGTCGACACACAAGTACCGACACACAGCACACACACAGGGAATGCTCTGATAGAGGACAGGACCCCACTAGCCCTTTGGGGAGACAGAGGGAGAGTTTGCCAGCACACACCAAAAACGCTATATTATACAGGGACAACCTTTATATAAGTGTTTTTCCCTTATAGCATTTTAATATATATATACATATCGCCAAATAAGTGCCCCCCCTCTCTGTTTTAACCCTGTTTCTGTAGTGCAGTGCAGGGGAGAGCCTGGGAGCCTTCCCACCAGCCTTTCTGTGAGGGAAAATGGCGCTGTGTGCTGAGGAGAATAGGCCCCGCCCCCTTTTCGGCGGGCTTCTTCTCCCGTTTTTCTGAGACCTGGCAGGGGTTAAATACATCCATATAGCCTCCAGGTGCTATATGTGATGTATTTTTAGCCAGAATAAGGTATTATACATTGCTGCCCAGGGCGCCCCCAGCAACGCCCTGCACCCTCCGTGACCGTTGGTGTGAAGTGTGTGACAACAATGGCGCACAGCTGCAGTGCTGTGCGCTACCTTCATGAAGACTGAAAAGCCTTCTGCCGCCGGTTTCTGGACCTTCAATCTTCAGCATCTGCAAGGGGGGTCGGCGGCGCGGCTCCGGGACGAACCCCAGGGTGAGACCTGTGTTCCGACTCCCTCTGGAGCTAATGGTGTCCAGTAGCCTAAGAAGCCAATCCATCCTGCACGCAGGTGAGTTGAACTTCTCTCCCCTAAGTCCCTCGATGCAGTGAGCCTGTTGCCAGCAGGACTCACTGAAAATAAGAAACCTAAAAACTTTTTCTAAGCAGCTCCTTAAGAGAGCCACCTAGATTGCACCCTGCTCGGACGGGCACAAAAACCTAACTGAGGCTTGGAGGAGGGTCATAGGGGGAGGAGCCAGTACACACCACCTGATCCTAAAGCTTTAGTTTTGTGCCCTGTCTCCTGCGGAGCCGCAAATCCCCATGGTCCTGACGGAGTCCCCAGCATCCACTTAGGACGTCAGAGAAATGAGGGTTTTTTGCAAAACATACTGGGAAAACGAGCCAACGGACCACCTCGCTGGCGATGATACGGGAGCACGCTTCACCGCTCGTTGTCCGTCGCTGCTGGGGCATACACACTAGGCAACTTTAAGCTCAAAGTTGCTAAAAATGGGCAAAATATGTATGGGCCTTGATATTTAGGGGTCTATTTACTAAAGGGCCCCATACACTACTACGACATGTCCATCTGACATGTCGCAGGCGATCGCTGGCGACCACCCCGGGAGCCTCCCGGGCGGCAGGATCGCCCACGATACATCGTATGCTGTCCTTTTGCATACAATGTATCTTGGGCGATCCTGGCCGATCCCAGCCACGCCTGTGGGCTGGGACCAGATTGAATGTGCAGCACATTAAATCTGGAGGACCCGATCCGATGCTCGTGGGGCCGTGCATCGGAACGGATATACAGCCAAAATGCCCAATTTCATCCAACATATCGGGCCGAATGCCCGAATTGGGCTGAAATCGGGCATAATTGACCTAGTGTATGGGGCCCTTAAGCCTTGGATGGAGATAAAGTACCAGCCAATCAACTCCTATCTGCCATTTTTCAAACACAACCTGAAACATGGCAGTGAGGAGCTGATTGGCTGGGACTTTATCTACATCCAAGGCTTAATAAATAGACCCCTTAGTATAATGTTACAGTACTTTCTACTGCTTAGTACAATATCAATCTTACAGCAAAATACAATGTATAAAAGCGAACTGGAAATGTGTGCTTGGAAAACAAATTTAAACTTTTTTATTTATTTAGCCTTCTGTGCTTATGTATCCATAAGTACATAACAAAGAATAAAACATCATAGTTTAATTGCATTACGAAAACAAGGGAGGCAGAAATTTAGGCAACTGAAACAGAAGACGGATATAGCACAAACTGCGCAGAAACAAAGTGGAATTTCATACGCCTGCTCCTGGTGAATTATGGGTAGGAAATCTTTAAAAATATTTTTGTGTTTTTCATGTTCTGGACTGGAGAATGTGCCTATAAAGCTGTTGATTAACCAGGGATATTTATGGCCACTGGCTGCTAGCATCAGGAAGGGATTTTCCGCTTACTATGAATACAAGCCTTCTTTTCCTGAAAGTCATCCAGTTAGGTGGAAATTACAAGACGGCACATGTGAAGGAGGAACCAAAAAATTGTCCCATGGATTTGGATAGAACCCCCACCCCCCCGGATGTCACTTATGATAAGAAAAAGACATTTCCCCTGATATTATAAGAATGTGTTGTGAGAGTCCAGCAGCTGGACAGAGAAAGGGAGGGAGGGAGAGGAGAAATGGAGAAGGGCAGGAATGTAAAAGAGAAGGAAGAAGAAAGAGGTCAAAGTTGCTAAATCCAATTTTAACCCAGTTAGTGCCAGCGATGTCAGATCAAGGACACATTATGAAGAACCCCCCACTGTGCTTAGCTTTATAGCTCTGGGAACATATCTGCTTATACACTGTTGCTTAACATGTACATCCCCATACTTGTGAACTAGCTGCAGGCTTGCATAATAGTTAGGCATCGGCATGGTGAAGGTATGTTAACCGCCTCCCGTTATGGTTACCTAAAATACTCTGCCAAAGGAGCAGGGTATCGATTAACTCTTTATCTGGTGTGTCTTCCAGTCGAAGGTTTTCCTCTGATAATCCTCTAGATAAGACTATTTCTATTCATATATGTAAACATTTAAGGATTTTAGATATAGAACATGGAAATTACAACTCACTAAAACATTATATTGCTATGTATTTGAAGTAAGTGAGCTGCACCTAACTTACCTTTCTTAGGTTGTAACGGTCCTCTTTATTCTGAACATACATTCACGTTTGCACCCTACACCAGTGGCGTAACTACTGCCCCCGCAGCCCTCGCGGTGGCTTGGGGGCGAAGGGCTGCGGGGGCGCCACTGATTTACAGCAGACTGACATGCGGGACGAGCGTCCGCATGTCAGTCTGCAGTCTCCTTCCCTCCGCCGCTTTTTGGAGGGACACAGAGGGCACAGCGCGCCTCCCTGTGTCCCTCCTGCTGCATCATCTCCGGCGGCCGCGGGTCTAATAGGGGAAAGTGCCGTCCGTGAGCTCTAAATGGCTCACGAACCGGCACTTCCCCCTATTAGACCCGCGGCCGCCGGAGATGATGCAGCAGGAGGGACACAGGAGAGGTGAGCTGTGCCCTCCGTGTCCCTCCAAAAAGCGGGGGGGGGGGGGGGATATCTGGCACTGGGGGGAATATCTGGCACTGGGGCATATATGGCACTGGGGGGAATATCTGGCACTGGGGCATATATGGCACTGGGGGCATGTATGGCACTGGGGGGGGAATATCTGGCACTGGGGGGAATATCTGGCACTGGGGGGAATATCTGGCACTGGGGGGGAATATCTGGCACTGGGGGCATATATGGCACTGGGGGGAATATCTGGCACTGGGGGGAATATCTGGCACTGGGGGGAATATCTGGCACTGGGGGGAATATCTGGCACTGGGGGGAATATCTGGCACTGGGGGGAATATCTGGCACGGGCATATATGACACTGGGGGGAATATGTGGCACTGGGGCATATATGGCACTGGGGGGGGAATATCTGGCACTGGGGGCATATATGGCACTGGGGGGGAATATCTGGCACTGGGGGCATATATGGCACGTGGGGAATATCTGGCACTGGGGGCATATGTGGCACTGGGGGCATATGTGGCACTGGGGGCATATGTGGCACTGGGGGCATATGTGGCACTGGGGGCATATGTGGCACTGGGGGGGGCGTATGTGGCACTGGGGGCATATATGGCACTGGGGGGGAATATCTGGCACTGGGGGAATATATGGCACTGGGGGGGAATATCTGGCACTGGGGGGGAATATCTGGCACTGGGGGGGAATATCTGGCACTGGGGGGGAATATCTGGCACTGGGGGGGAATATCTGGCACTGGGGGGGAATATCTGGCACTGGGGGGGGAATATCTGGCACTGGGGGGGGAATATCTGGCACTGGGGGGGGAATATATGGCACTGGGGGGGCATATATGGCACTGGGGGGGCATATATGGCACTGGGGGGGCATATATGGCACTGGGGGGGCATATATGGCACTGGGGGGGCATATATGGCACTGGGGGGGCATATATGGCACTGGGGGGGCATATATGGCACTGGGGGGGCATATATGGCACTGGGGGGGCATATATGGCACTGGGGGGGCATATATGGCACTGGGGGGGCATATATGGCACTGGGGGGGAATATCTGGCACTGGGGGGGAATATCTGGCACTGGGGGGGAATATCTGGCACTGGGGGCATATGTGGCACTGGGGGGGTATATGTGTACCTGGCACATGGGGGGGGCTATATTTGGCACTGGGGCATGTGAGTACCTGGCACCGTGGGGGAATATCTGGCACTGGGGACATATGTGGCACTGGGAGCACAGCCCTAGCAACAAGGACTACCTCCTAGCAACGAGCATGACACCCAGTGCATGAAACACCTGGCAACGAGCATGACACCCAGTGCATGAAACCCCTGGCAACGAGCATGACACCCAGTGCATGAAACCCCTGGCAACGAGCATGACACCCTGAGCATGAAAACCCCTGGCACCGTGCATGGAACCAAGAGCATGAAACCCCTGGCAACGAGCATGACACCCAGTGCATGAAACCCCTGACAACGAGCA
The DNA here is from genome assembly GCF_028390025.1 of Pseudophryne corroboree. Taxonomy (NCBI): domain Eukaryota; kingdom Metazoa; phylum Chordata; class Amphibia; order Anura; family Myobatrachidae; genus Pseudophryne; species Pseudophryne corroboree. The sequence goes on along the minus strand of NC_086445.1, from coordinate 181,583,718 downwards.
GGTAATTGAAAAGTAATTAGAAGCCTTACTGTAGGACTTAATGTCTAATGGGCATTACGGTGTGTGGCATAACGTATCACGGACATTGCGGTGTGTGTCATAATGCGTCACAGGCATTACGGTGTATGGTATACTATATCGCGGGCATTGTGATATGTGGTATAATGTCTCAGGGTCATTGCAGTGTGTGGCATAATGTATCACGGACATTGCGGTGTGTGTCATAATGTGTCACAGACATTGTATGTGCTATAATGTATCAGGGGCATTGCAGTGTGTAGCATAATGTATAACGGGCATTGCGATTCCTGTCATAATGTGTCACAGGCATTACGGTGTGTGGCATAATGTGTCACAGGCATTACGTTGTGTGGCATAATGTGTCGGGGGCATTACAGTGTGTGCATATTGTGTCATGTGCATTATTGTGTGCGGAATAATGTCTAAGGGCCATTGCAGTATGTGGCATAATGTATACTGGGCATTACTATAAGGAGGAAAAATTACAAATAATGTAAGGGGCATGAATCAGGATTATTTTTCTTTCCTGTGGTGGCCAACATATGGGCGTGCAGGTTGCAAAACTGGGGTATAAGGTAGTCTTTCCCTGCAATGCCACGCCCCTTTATGCGAAACCACGCCCATTCCAATGAAACCACGCCCCTTTTTTGCCACGCGCTCCTAAGGCGCACGCATATTTATCCCTTTCTTGCTCCCAATTATGGAGCATGAAGGGGGGGGGGGGGCGCCGAAGAATTTGTTGGCTTGGGGGAGAAAAATTTCTAGTTACGCCACTGCCCTACACACTGCCATATGTATGTGAAAGTCCACTCAACGGATAATGAACAAAAAAAAAAAAGCACTTTGGGAAGTGCTGCGCAACATGCTAGCCCTGAGCTCTCTACAGAATAGCTCACTTGTGGCCCATAATCATAGGCAAATTACAGTCAGCATGTTGTACAACTGATGTAACTCAATATAAATGCACACTCGCATACAAGAAAAGGCGTCAAGGGGTCAGATTCAGAGTTGGTGTGGCCGCATTACCTGCTCAGAAATAGATGCTATTCTTTGCCTGTATTTAGAGCTGGTTGCATTTATGCATCCGCAACGGCCCTATCCAAAAGTAGCCGTAGTAATTATCAGCATACATTAGCGCGAGCACTCATTCTGGCACGAATGATGCACATGGATCTCTGCATACGCTGAACTCTGAACAGTCTGCAATTCCGCCTACATGCCCAGGACATACCCTCAGAACTATTATCCTGCGTGTGGTAAACCAGTTGTCACCCAGAGGCAGATGTATTAAGCCTGGAGAAGTGATAAAGCAGTGATAAGTGGAAGGTGATAACGCACCAGCCAATCAGCTCCTAACTGTCATTTTTCAAACCGTAATGATTGGCTGGTGTGTTATCACCTTCCGCTTATCACTGCTTTATCACTTCTCCAAGCTTGATACATCTGCCCCCCAGTCACAGCCATTCAGCCGTAAGTGGAGATGCGGTTAAGGGTATCCGGTTGCTAGATAGACAGTGTCTAGTTAGACAGTCAATAGATAGACACCATATGTTAGACAGACATTAGGTCGACAGGGTCAAAAGGTCGACATGAAAATGGTCCACATAAAAAAGACAAATGTTTTTTAAAATGTAACATGTTTTTGGACTATTTCATATCTTCTCTATCCATGTTGGAATAGAGTTGGTTCTAAACCTTGTGGCGAGCGCAGCGAGGGTATGCCTTTCTACAATTGGGGGTCCCAGATGACAAAACTATCCATACAAACCACAAAAATGAAAAAAAAATAAAAACAAACATGGTGTCTACCTTTTTTTATGTCGACCATTTTCATGTTGACCTTTTGACCCTGTCGACCTAATGTCTGTCTAACATATGGTGTCTAACTAGACACTGTCTATCCTTTATACCGCACCTGCGGCTAAGAAGCATACGACTGGAATCGTGAAACTTGCACACATACGGGCACATGTGCAGTGCGAACTGTCTCAAGATCCATCTGCAAAATGGACAACTCTGCATCAGGCCCAGTGTTTTTATGTTATTGCATTATAATGTGTAGTCAGAAAGGCACCATTGAAGATGTGTGCAGCACATTAGCACAGCATAACAATGTAGATGTAATAAAGCACCCTAAAGTTATTTTTAGCAAGTATTCTCCCTACATAACTAGCATTACTGTGGAGACTGCCAGTTTGGGAGTGAACGCTGTGACCAGTGCTGAAACTGATGCTGTTTCCCAATGGGATAGGTGCAAAACAGAGCTGTTTTAGTGCCTCACAAAGGTGCTGAACGGACAGAGCCATGCGTCCAGGGCCTGGGTTACAAACGTATACAACATTGTTTGCGTTCTTTCCCTGCTGTCAAAGCTGGAGCACTAGTGAAGGGTGCCGACATAGGAAGCATGGTGAGGGTTCTCAAAAATGACCATGCAACCTACTACTAGTTTCTGCATACTACTTTACACATGATCAGCCAGTAAACAGAAAAACAAAACCACTGTGTATGTGCATAGAGGATGCTGCAAAACAGAGCTTCATTTTATTCTATGGAACACCTCATAGGTAAATGGGATTACTTTGATATCCCGGCTGTCGGGATCCCAGCACCGAGCGCAGCGTGTCCCCTGGTGGACTCACTGCACTCGCCACGCTTCGGGCCCAGTGGCCGCCTTCGGTCACCACAATGTTCTATTCCCTCTGGGGTGGTGGTGTGGACTACCACCCAAGTGGGGATTTCACAAGGTGTCGGGATGCCGGCGTCGGTATCCCGACAGTCGGGATCCTGACAACCGGTAAAATGACTGCCTCCCTGGTAAAGGGATCAGTATGATATGCCGGCTGTCAGGATCCCGGTGGTCAGGAGACAGACAACCATAATGCCGGCGGCAAGCTCAGCGTATCCAATTGCAGGCTTGTTGCGCTCACCGCACTTCGGGTAACTATTTTAGTTATAGGAGAGCTTCTACTAGGTTTAAGCCCGGGAAGGAGAGAGACTAAATTCAATCATATGTAACCAATGCAGCCTTAAATAAAAAAAACAAATATATATATATATATATATATATATAATATAAGATTTTACTTACCGATAAATCTATTTCTCGTAGTCCGTAGTGGATGCTGGGGACTCCGTCAGGACCATGGGGATTAGCGGCTCCGCAGGAGACAGGGCACAAAAATAAAGCTTTAGGATCAGGTGGTGTGCACTGGCTCCTCCCCCTATGACCCTCCTCCAAGCCTCAGTTAGGATACTGTGCCCGGACGAGCGTACACAATAAGGAAGGATTTTGAATCCCGGGTAAGACTCATACCAGCCACACCAATCACACCGTACAACTTGTGATCTGAACCCAGTTAACAGTATGACAACGTAGGAGCCTCTGAACAGACGGCTCACAACAAGAACAACCCGATTTTTTTGTAACAATAACTATGTACAAGTATTGCAGACAATCCGCACTTGGGATGGGCGCCCAGCATCCACTACGGACTACGAGAAATAGATTTATCGGTAAGTAAAATCTTATTTTCTCTAACGTCCTAGTGGATGCTGGGGACTCCGTCAGGACCATGGGGATTATACCAAAGCTCCCAAACGGGCGGGAGAGTGCGGATGACTCTGCAGCACCGAATGAGAGAACTCCAGGTCCTCTTTAGCCAGGGTATCAAATTTGTAGAATTTTACAAACGTGTTCTCCCCCGACCACGTAGCTGCTCGGCAGAGTTGTAATGCCGAGACCCCTCGGGCAGCCGCCCAGGATGAGCCCACCTTCCTTGTGGAATGGGCCTTGACAGATTTAGGCTGTGGCAGGCCTGCCACAGAATGTGCAAGTTGAATTGTGCTACAAATCCAACGAGCAATCGTCTGCTTAGAAGCAGGAGCACCCAGCTTGTTGGGTGCATACAGTATAAACAGCGAGTCAGATTTTCTGACTCCAGCCGTCCTTGAAATATATATTTTCAATGCCCTGACAACGTCCAGCAACTTGGAATCCTCCAAATCGCTAGTAGCCGCAGGCACCACAATAGGCTGGTTCAGGTGAAACGCTGACACCACCTTAGGCAGAAAATGAGGACGCGTCCGCAGTTCTGCCCTGTCCGAATGGAAAATCAGATATGGGCTTTTATACGATAAAGCCGCCAATTCTGACACTCTCCTGGCTGAAGCCAGGGCCAGTAGCATGGTTACTTTCCATGTAAGATATTTCAAATCCGCCGATTTGAGTGGCTCAAACCAATGGGATTTGAGAAAATCCAAAACTACATTAAGGTCCCACGGAGCCACTGGGGGCACAACCGGGGGCTGTATATGTAGTACTCCTTTTACAAAAGTCTGGACTTCAGGAACTGAAGCCAATTCTTTCTGGAAGAAAATCGACAGGGCCGAAATTTGAACCTTAATGGACCCCAACTTGAGGCCCATAGACAATCCTGTTTGCAGGAAATGTAGGAATCGACCCAATTGAAATTCCTCCGTGGGGGCCTTCCTGGCCTCGCACCACGCAACATATTTTCTCAAAATGCGGTGATAATGTTGTGCAGTCACCTCCTTCCTGGCTTTAACCAGTGTAGGGATGACCTCTTCCGGAATGCCTTTTTCCCTTAGAATTCGGCGTTCAAACGCCACGCCGTCAAACGCAGCCGCGGTAAGTCTTGGAATAGACACGGTCCCTGCTGAATCAGGTCCCGTCTTAGAGGTAGAGGCCACGGATTTTCCGTGAGCATCTCCTGAAGTTCCGGGTACCAAGTTCTTCTTGGCCAATCCGGAGCCACGAGTATCGTTCTTACTCCCCTTTGCCGTATAATTCTCAGTACTTTGGGTATGAGAGGCAGAGGAGGAAACACATACACTGACTGGAACACCCACGGTGTTACCAGAGCGTCCACAGCTATTGCCTGAGGGTCTTTTGACCTGGCGCAATACCTGTCCAGTTTTTTGTTGAGGCGAGACGCCATCATATCCACCTTTGGTTTTTCCCAACGGTTCACAATCATGTGGAAGACTTCTGGATGAAGTCCCCACTCTCCCGGGTGTAGATCGTGTCTGCTGAGGAAGTCTGCTTCCCAGTTGTCCACTCCCGGAATGAACACTGCTGACAGTGCTATCACATGATCTTCCGCCCAGCAAAGAATCCTTGCAGCTTCTGCCATTGCTCTCCTGCTTCTTGTGCCGCCCTGTCTGTTTACGTGGGCGACTGCCGTGATGTTGTCCGACTGGATCAACACCGGCTGACCCTGAAGCAGGGGTTTTGCCAGGCTTAGAGCATTGTAAATCGCTCTTAGCTCCAGTATATTTATGTGAAGAGACATCTCCAGGCTTGACCATACTCCCTGGAAGTTTCTTCCCTGTGTGACCGCTCCCCAGCCTCTCAGACTGGCATCCGTGGTCACCAGGACCCAGTCCTGTATGCCGAATATGCGGCCTTCTAACAGATGAGTACTCTGTAACCACCACAGAAGAGACACCCTTGTCCGTGGCGATAAGGTTATCCGCTGATGCATCTGCAGATGCGATCCGGACCATTTGTCCAGCAGATCCCACTGAAAAGTTTGTGCGTGGAATCTGCCGAATGGGATTGCTTCGTAAGAAGCCACCATCTTTCCCAGGACTCTTGTGCATTGATGCACAGACACTTTTCCTGGTTTTAGGAGGTTCCTGACAAGTTCGGATAACTCCCTGGCTTTCTCCTCCGGAAGAAACACCTTTTTCTGAACCGTGTCCAGAATCATTCCCAGGAACAGCAGACGTGTTGTCGGGGTCAACTGAGATTTTGGGAAATTCAGAATCCACCCGTGTTGTTGCAGCACTACTTGGGTTAGTGCTACTCCGTCCTCCAGCTGTTCTCTGGACCTTGCCCTTATCAGGAGATCGTCCAAGTAAGGGATAATTAATACGCCTCTTCTTCGCAGAAGAATCATCATTTCGGCCATTACCTTGGTAAAGACCCGAGGTGCCGTGGACAATCCAAACGGCAGCGTCTGAAACTGATAATGACAGTTTTGGACCACGAACCTGAGGTACCCTTGATGTGAAGGGCAAATTGGGACATGCAGGTAAGCATCTTTTATGTCCAGGGACACCATAAAGTCCCCTTCTTCCAGATTCGCTATCACTGCTCTGAGTGATCCATCTTGAACTTGAATTTTTTTATGTACAGGTTCAAAGATTTCAGATTTAGAATAGGTCTTACCGAGCCGTCCGGCTTCGGTACCACAAATAGCGTGGAGTAATACCCCTTTCCCTGTTGTAGGAGGGGTACCTTGACTATCACCTGCTGAGAAAACAGCTTGTGAATGGCTTCCAATACCGTCGCCCTGTCTGAGGGAGACGTTGGCAAAGCAGACTTTAGGAACCGGCGAGGGGGAGACTTCTCGAATTCCAACCTGTAACCCTGAGATACTACTTGCAGGATCCAGGGGTCCACCTGTGAGCAAGCCCACTGCGCGCTGAAATTCTTGAGTCGACCCCCCACCGCTCCTGAGTCCGCTTGTAAAGCCCCAGCGTCATGCTGAGGGCTTTGCAGAACCCGCGGAGGGCTTCTGTTCCTGGGAAGGAGCTGCTTGCTGGCCTCTTACCCTTTCCTCTGCCTCGGGGCAGATATGACTGTCCTTTTGCCCGCTTGTTCTTATAGGACCGAAAGGACTGCGGCTGAAAATACGGTGTCTTTTTCTCTTGGGAGGGGGTCTGAGGTAAAAAGGTGGATTTCCCGGCAGTTGCCGTGGCCACCAAATCCGATAGACCGACGCCAAATAATTCCTCCCCTTTATACGGCAATACTTCCATATGCCGTTTGGAATCCGCATCACCTGACCACTGTCGTGTCCATAAACTTCTTCTGGCAGATATGGACATCGCACTTACTCTCGATGCCAGAGTGCAAATATCCCTCTGAGCATCTCGCATATAAAGAAAAGCATCCTTTAATTGCTCTAAAGTCTGTAAAATACTGTCCCTATCCAGGGTATCAATATTTTCAGTCAGGGAATCCGACCAGACCACTCCAGCACTGCACATCCAGGCTGAAGCGATGGCTGGTCGCAGTATAACACCAGTATGTGTGTATATACTTTTTAGAGTAGTTTCCAGCCTCCTATCAGCTGGATCCTTGAGGGCGGCCGTATCAGGAGACGGTAACGCCACTTGTTTTGATAAGCGTGTGAGCGCCTTATCCACCTTAGGGGGTGTTTCCCAGCGCGCCCTAACCTCTGGCGGGAAAGGGTATAATGCCAATAACTTTTTAGAAATTAGCCCTTTTCTATCTGGGTTAACCCACGCTTCATCACATACATCATTCAATTCCTCTGATTCAGGAAAAACTACAGGTAGTTTTTTCACCCCCCACATAATACCCCTTTTTGTGGTACTTGTAGTATCAGAGATATGCAAAGTCTCCTTCATTGCCGTGATCATATAACGTGTGGCCCTACTGGAAAATACGTTTGTTTCTTCACCGTCGACACTAGATTCAGTGTCCGTGTCTGGGTCTGTATCGACCGACTGAGGTAAAGGGCGTTTTACAGCCCCTGACGGTGTCTGAGACGCCTGGGCAGGTACCAACTGGTTTGACGGCCGTCTCATGTCGTCAACTGATTTTTGTAATGTGCTGACATTATAACGTAATTCCATAAACAAAGCCATCCATTCCGGTGTCGACTCCCTAGGGGGTGACATCACCATTACCGGCAATTGCTCCGCCTCCACACCAACATCGTCCTCATACATGTCGACACACACGTACCGACACACAGCAGACACACCGGGAATGCTCTATTGAAGACAGGACCCCACTAGCCCTTTGGGGAGACAGAGGGAGAGTTTGCCAGCACACACCCAAGCGCTATAATATATATGGGAACAACCCTATATAAGTGTTGTATCCTTATAGCAGCTTAAATATATTAATATCGCCAAAAAAGTGCCCCCCCTTCTCTGTTTTACCCTGTTTCTGTAGTGCAGTGCAGGGGAGAGTCCTGGGAGCCTTCCTCACAGCGGAGCTGAGCAGGAAAATGGCGCTGTGTGCTGAGGAGAATAAGCCCCGCCCCCTATTTCGGCGGGCTCTTCTCCGGAATCTGTGAGATCTGGCAGGGGTTAAATACATCCATATAGCCTCAAAGGGCTATATGTGATGTATTTTTAGCCATAAAAAGGTATAATACATTGCTGCCCAGGGCGCCCCCCCAACGCCCTGCACCCTCCGTGACCGCTGTGTGAAGTGTGCTGACAACAATGGCGCACAGCTGCAGTGCTGTGCGCTACCTCGGGAAGACTGAAAAGTCTTCTGCCGCCTGCTTCTGGACCTCTTCCATCTTCGGCATCTGCAAGGGGGGTCGGCGGCGCGGCTCCGGGACGAACCCCAGAGTGAGACCTGTGTTCCGACTCCCTCTGGAGCTAATGGTGTCCAGTAGCCTAAGAAGCCAATCCATCCTGCACGCAGGTGAGTTCACTTCTCTCCCCTAAGTCCCTCGATGCAGTGAGCCTGTTGCCAGCAGGACTCACTGAAAATAAAAAACCTAAAAAACTTTTTCTAAGCAGCTCTTTAGGAGAGCCACCTAGATTGCACCCTGCTCGGACGGGCACAAAAACCTAACTGAGGCTTGGAGGAGGGTCATAGGGGGAGGAGCCAGTGCACACCACCTGATCCTAAAGCTTTATTTTTGTGCCCTGTCTCCTGCGGAGCCGCTAATCCCCATGGTCCTGACGGAGTCCCCAGCATCCACTAGGACGTTAGAGAAATTATATATATATATATATATATATATTGATATTGATAAAGCTAAATATTTATCGTATATAAAACACTTTAAGAGGTCTAAGAACACTATACGCTATCTACGTAAGAAGTACCGTAAGGGTACGCAAGTTGTGTAGCGATCGCTCAACCGTAGTCGAGACGCTCAAGCGTCACGTTCGCTTACGGCCCAGTGATCACAGGCAGGCACGCTATTGGCTGCCGGCTAACGTGATGATTCGCTATAGCGTAGCGTACGCTCGGGACCACGAGGAGATCACCAGCGGTGCAGACGCTTACAACGTTAAAACCTTTATATCTATACCTTTAACAATGAGATACACAGTATACCTTAGTGTGGAGACAGAGTGTAAGTGCAACCTGGTGTAACCTGATTAACTACAAAGCTGCTTGAGCGTCACCGACGCTCAGAGAATACTTAACCCTATAAAGAATACACAGATACCTGGGCTTAGGGTCCAAAACCTATTATATGTATTTTAACTATTATACTTGCAAAAGGAATCACAGTACAAATGATACACTACAATATAACATAAACCAACTAACCAGATAACTACACGGGAAATACAATACAATACAATTAAAGGAAAATACGAGAGAAAGAGTAGAGAGAGAGAGAGAGATGGAGAGAGAGAGAGAGAGAGAGAGAGAGATGGCTCACAGTAAGACAATATGATTACGGAGAAAACTTACGCACAAGGGGAAACGATCGCATGCGCCTCGATATCCAGCTCCCGATTATCAGCAATGAGAACCGTTGAAGAGAGTGAAGTTGGATATGGTCGGCTTGCCTATTTATGCCCCACACACAATACAATTCAATGGTCCCTACAATCTTATTGTTCATTGGACACAGGAATTCGGCTTCGCATTATAACAAAAGGTCATAGGTTGATTCATACAGGTGGGCTGTGACTATTTCCAACTGCTCAGGTGGGAGGGAAACTGGGTTTCCCGCCGCATGGGTAATAAAGTGCAAATAAAGTAAATGTTCATAAACTTCTTATGTCCATAACTATTCGCACGAGCGATTGATCTGCTTCAAACCAACACCGGAATATTTCTAATTAAATATTCTTCCGATGGATACTAAACACCACTGTATTACTCCTGTCTGACCCTTCGTATCAAACAAAGAGGGATTTCTCTGTTCATGAACATTCTATATTAACCAAACTTTCAGAATCTATCAAAGGGACCATGATCTACAAAATACATTATTAGTGAAAATATGTAATGATTGAGTCGCACGCTACGATCGCATAAACTCTACCGTAAATACGCATACCATGCGCCTGCGGGTGCCCGCGACTGAGTATGCGCACATACGGGAGAGCGTACGCATGCGCAGCACGGACCTGTGTGAGGTGCAAATATGGTAGTGTGCATAGAGATATTTTTCTGACTTTGACAGTATACATACATACATACATACACATATATATATACATACACATATATACACAGACGCACGCACATTTAGTGGGGCAGATACAGGTTGAGTATCCCTTATCCAAAATGCTTGGGACCAGAAGTATTTTGGATATCGGATTTTTCCGTATTTTGGAATAATTGCATACCATAATGAGATATCATGGTGATGGGACCCAAGTCTAAGCACAGAACGTATTTATGTTTCATATAGACCTTATACACACAGCCTGCAGGTCATTTTAGCCAATATTTTTTATAATTTTGTGCATTAAACAAAGTGTGTGTACATTCACACAATTAATTTATGTTTCATATACACCTTATACACACAGCCTGAAGGTCATTTAATACAATATTTTTAATAACTTTGTGTATTAAACAAAGTTTGTGTACACTGAGCCATCAGAAAATAAGAATTTACTTACCGATAATTCTATTTCTCATAGTCCGTAGTGGATGCTGGGACTCCGTAAGGACCATGGGGAATAGCGGCTCCGCAGGAGACTGGGCACAAAAGTAAAAGCTTGAACTAGCTGGTGTGCACTGGCTCCTCCCCCTATGACCCTCCTCCAAGCCTCAGTTAGGATACTGTGCCCGGACGAGCGTACATAATAAGGAAGGATTTTGAATCCCGGGTAAGACTCATACCAGCCACACCAATCACACCGTACAACCTGTGATCTGAACCCAGTTAACAGTATGATAAACGAAGGAGCCTCTGAAAAGATGGCTCACAACAATAATAACCCGAATTTTGTAACAATAACTATATACAAGTATTGCAGACAATCCGCACTTAGGATGGGCGCCCAGCATCCACTACGGACTATGAGAAATAGAATTATCGGTAAGTAAATTCTTATTTTCTCTAACGTCCTAAGTGGATGCTGGGACTCCGTAAGGACCATGGGGATTATACCAAAGCTCCCAAACGGGCGGGAGAGTGCGGATGACTCTGCAGCACCGAATGAGAGAACTCCAGGTCCTCCTCAGCCAGGGTATCAAATTTGTAGAATTTAGCAAACGTGTTTGCCCCTGACTAAGTAGCTGCTCGGCAAAGTTGTAAAGCCGAGACCCCTCGGGCAGCCGCCCAAGATGAGCCCACCTTCCTTGTGGAATGGGCTTTTACAGATTTTGGTTGTGGCAGGCCTGCCACAGAATGTGCAAGCTGAATTGTACTACAAATCCAACGAGCAATCGTCTGCTTAGAAGCAGGAGCACCCAGCTTGTTGGGTGCATACAGGATAAACAGCGAGTCAGATTTCCTGACTCCAGCCGTCCTGGAAATATATATTTTCAGGGCCCTGACTACGTCCAGTAACTTGGAGTCCTCCAAGTCCCTAGTAGCCGCAGGCACCACAATAGGCTGGTTCACGTGAAACGCTGAAACCACCTTTGGGAGAAATTGAGGACGAGTCCTCAATTCTGCCCTATCCGTGTGAAAAATCAGGTAAGGGCTTTTATAAGATAAAGCCGCCAATTCTGAGACACGCCTGGCTGAAGCCAGGGCTAACAGCATTACCACCTTCCATGTGAGATATTTTAATTCCACAGTGGTGAGTGGTTCAAACCAATGTGATTTTAGGAACCCCAAAACCACACTGAGATCCCAAGGTGCCACCGGGGGCACAAAAGGAGGCTGTATATGCAGTACCCCTTTGACAAACGTCTGGACTTCAGGCACTGAAGCCAGTTCTTTTTGGAAGAAAATCGACAGGGCCGAAATTTGAACCTTAATGGACCCTAATTTTAGGCCCATAGACAGTCCTGTTTGCAGGAAATGTAGGAAGCGACCCAGTTGAAATTCCTCTGTAGGGCCTCTTTGGCCTCACACCACGCAACATATTTTCGCCAAATGCGGTGATAATGTTTTGCGGTTACATCCTTCCTGGCCTTTATCATGGTAGGGATGACTTCTTCTGGAATGCCTTTTTCCTTCAGGATCCGGCGTTCAACCGCCATGCCGTCAAACGCAGCCGCGGTAAGTCTTGGAACAGACAAGGCCCCTGCTGGAGCAGGTCCTTTCTTAGAGGTAGAGGCCACGGTTCCTCCGTGAGCATCTCTTGAAGTTCCGGGTACCAAGTCCTTCTTGGCCAATCCGGAACCACGAGTATAGTTCTTACTCCTCTCCTTTTTATGATTCTCAGTACTTTTGGTATGAGAGGCAGAGGAGGGAACACATACACTGACTGGAACACCCATGGTGTTACCAGAGCGTCCACCGCTATTGCCTGAGGGTCCCTTGACCTGGCGCAATATCTGTCTAGTTTTTTGTTGAGACGGGACGCCATCATGTCCACCTTTGGTTTTTCCCAACGGTTTACCATCTCTTGGAAGACTTCTGGATGAAGTCCCCACTCCCCCGGGTGAAGGTCGTGTCTGCTGAGGAAGTCCGCTTCCCAGTTGTCCACTCCCGGAATGAACACTGCTGACAGTGCTATCACATGATTCTCCGCCCAGCGAAGAATCCTTGCAGCTTCTGCCATCGCCCTCCTGCTTCTCGTGCCGCCCTGTCTGTTTACGTGGGCGACTGACGTGATGTTGTCCGATTGGATCAATACCGCCTGACCCTGAAGCAGGGGTTTTGCTTGACTTAGGGCATTGTAAATGGCCCTTAGTTCCAGAATGTTTATATGAAGAGATGTTTCCATGCTTGACCACAAGCCCTGGAAATTTCGTCCCTGTGTGACTGCTCCCCAGCCTCTCAGGCTGGCATCCGTGGTCACCAGGATCCAATACTGAATGCAGAATCTGCGGCCCTCTAGTAGATGAGCACTCTGCAGCCACCACAGAAGAGACACCCTTGTCCTTGGCGACAGGGTTATCCGCTGATGCATCTGAAGATGCGATCCGGACCATTTGTCCAGAAGATCCCACTGAAACGTTCTTGCATGGAATCTTCCGAATGGAATCGCTTCGTAAGAAGCCACCATTTTTCCCAGGACCCTCGTGCACTGATGCACTGACACCTGGCCTGGTTTTAGGAGATTCCTGACTAGCTCGGATAACTCCCTGGCCTTCTCCTCTAGGAGAAACACCTTTTTCTGGACTGTGTCCAGAATCATTCCTAGGAACAGGAGACGTGTTGTTGGAATCAGCTGCGATTTTGGAATATTTAGAATCCACCCGTGCTGACGTAACACTAACTGAGATAGTGCTACTCCGACTTCTAACTGTTCCCTGGACCTTGCCCTTATCAGGAGATCGTCCAAGTAAGGGATAATTAAAACGCCTTTTCTTCGAAGAAGAATCATCATTTCGGCCATTACCTTGGTAAAGACCCGAGGTGCCGTGGACAACCCAAACGGCAGCGTCTGAAACTGATAATGACAGTTTTGTACTACAAACCTGAGGTACCCTTGGTGAGAAGGGTAGATTGGGACGTGGAGATAAGCATCTTTGATGTCCAGAGACACCATATAGTCCCCTTCTTCCAGGTTTGCTATCACTGCTCTGAGTGACTCCATCTTGAATTTGAACCTCTTTATGTAAGTGTTCAAGGATTTTAGATTTAAAATTGGTCTCACCGAGCCGTCCGGCTTCGGTACCACAAACAGCGTGGAATAATACCCCTTTCCCTGTTGTAGGAGAGGTACCTTGATTATCACCTGCTGGGAATACAGCTTGTGAATGGCTTCCAAAACTGCCTCCCTGTCGGAGGGAGACTTTGGTAGAGCAGACTTCAGGAACCGGCGAGGGGGAGACGTCTCGAATTCCAGTTTGTACCCCTGTGATACTACCTGCAGAATCCAGGGGTCCACTTGCGAGTGAGCCCACTGCGCGTTGAAATTTTTGAGACGGGCCCCCACAGTGTCCGAGTCCGCTTGTAAAGCCCCAGCGTCATGCTGAAGACTTGGCAGAAGCAGAGGAGGGCTTCTGCTCCTGGGAAGAGGCTGCCTGGTGCAGTCTTTTTCCTCTTCCTCTGCCCCGGGGCAGAAATGAGTGGCCTTTTGCCCGCTTGTACTTATGGGAACGAAAGGACTGAGTTTGAAAAGACGGTGTCTTTTTCTGCTGAGAGGTGACCTGGGGTAAAAAGGTGGACTTTCCGGCCGTTGCCGTGGCCACCAGGTCCGATAGACCGGCCCCAAATAACTCCTCCCCTTTATACGGCAATACTTCCATATGTCGTTTGGAATCCGCATCCCCTGACCACTGTCGCGTCCATAACGCTCTTCTGGCAGAAATGGACATAGCACTCACTCTTGATGCCAGGGTGCAAATATCCCTCTGTGCATCACGCATATATAGTAATGCATCCTTCAAATGCTCTATAGTTAGTAATATACTGTCCCTATCCAGGGTATCAATATTTTCAGTCAGGGAATCCGACCACGCCACTCCAGCACTGCACATCCAGGCTGAGGCGATTGCTGGTCGCAGTATAACACCAGTATGTGTGTATATACCCTTCAGGATATTTTCCAGCCTTCTATCCGCTGGTTCTTTGAGGGCGGCCGTATCAGGAGACGGTAACGCTACTTGTTTTGATAAACGTGCGAGCGCTTTATCTACTCTAGGGGGTGTTTCCCAACGCGCCCTAACCTCTGGCGGGAAAGGGTATAGTGCCAATAATTTATTAGAAATTAGCACTTTTTTATCGGGGGAAACCCACGCTTTATCACACACCTCATTTAATTCATCTGACTCAGGAAAAGCTACTGGTAGTTTTTTTACTCCCCACATAATACCCTTCTTTGTGGTACTTGTAGTGTCAGAAATGTTCAATGCCTCCTTCATTGCCGTGATCATGTAACGTGTGGCCCTACTGGACATTACGTTTGTCTCCTCACCGTCGACACTGGACTCAGTATCTGTGTCTGGGTCTGTGTCGACCCACTGAGGTAACGGGCGTTTTATCGCCCCTGACGGTGTCTGAGACGCCTGGACAGGCACTAATTGATTTGTCGGCTGTCTCATGTCGTCAACAGTTTTTTGTAAAGTGCTGACATTGTCACGTAGTTCTTTAAATACAACCATCCAGTCAGGTGTCGACTCCCTAGGGGGTGACATCACTAACACAGGCAATTGCTCTGCTTCCACATCATTTTCCTCCTCATACATGTCGACACAATCGTACCGACACCCAGCACACACACAGGGAATGCTCTGATAGAGGACAGGACCCCACTAGCCCTTTGGGGAGACAGAGGGAGAGTTTGCCAGCACACACCCAAGCGCTATAATATATATATATATATATATATATATATATATATATATATATATATATATATATAGGGATAACCTTATAATAAGAATTTACTTACCGATAATTCTATTTCTCGGAGTCCGTAGTGGATGCTGGGGTTCCTGAAAGGACCATGGGGAATAGCGGCTCCGCAGGAGACAGGGCACAAAAAGTAAAGCTTTAGGATCAGGTGGTGTGCACTGGCTCCTCCCCCTATGACCCTCCTCCAAGCCAGTTAGGTACTGTGCCCGGACGAGCGTACACAATAAGGGAGGAATTATGAATCCCGGGTAAGACTCATACCAGCCACACCAATCACACCGTACAACTTGTGATCTAAACCCAGTTAACAGTATGATAACAGCGGAGCCTCTGAAAAGATGGCTCACAACAATAATAACCCGATTTTTGTAACTATGTACAAGTATTGCAGATAATCCGCACTTGGGATGGGCGCCCAGCATCCACTACGGACTCCGAGAAATAGAATTATCGGTAAGTAAATTCTTATTTTCTCTATCGTCCTAGTGGATGCTGGGGTTCCTGAAAGGACCATGGGGATTATACCAAAGCTCCCAAACGGGCGGGAGAGTGCGGATGACTCTGCAGCACCGAATGAGAGAACTCCAGGTCCTCTTTTGCCAGGATATCAAATTTGTAGAATTTTACAAACGTGTTCTCCCCTGACCACGTAGCTGCTCGGCAGAGTTGTAATGCCGAGACCTCTCGGGCAGCCGCCCAAGATGAGCCCACCTTCCTTGTGGAATGGGCCTTAACCGATTTAGACTGTGGCAGGCCTGCCTCAGAATGTGCAAGTTGAATTGTGTTACAAATCCAACGAGCAATCGCCTGCTTAGAAGCAGGCGCACCCAACTTGTTGGGTGCATACAGTATAAACAGCGAGTCAGATTTTCTGACTCCAGCTGTCCTGGAACATATTTTCAGGGCCCTGACAACTCCTAGCAACTTGGAGTCCTCCAAGTCCCTAGTAGGTGCAAGGCACCACAATAAGCTGGTTCAGGTGAAACACTGACACCACCTTAGGGAGAGAACTGGGGACGAGTCCGCAGCTCTGCCCTGTCCGAATGGACAAACAGATATGGGCTTTTTTGAGAAAAAACCACCAATTTGACACTCGCCTGGTCCAGGCCAGGGCCAAGAGCATGGTCACTTTTTATGTGAGATGCTTCAAATCCACATATTTGACTGGTTTTAAACCAATGTGATTTGAGGAATCCCAGAACTACGTTGAGATCCCACAGTGCCACTGGAGGCACAAAAAAGGGGTTTGTATATGCAATACTCCCTTGACAAACTTCTGGACTTCAGGAACTGAAGCCAATTCTTTCTGGAAGAAAATTTACAGGGCCGAATTTGAACCTTAATGGACCCCAATTTGAGGCCCATAGACACTCCTGTTTGCAGGAAATGCAGGAAACGACCGAGTTGAAATTTCTTTGTGGGGCCTTCCTGGCCTCACACCACGCAACATATTTTCGCCACACGTGGTGATAATGTTGTGCGGTCACCTCCTTTCTGGCTTTGACCAGGGTAGGAATGACCTCTTCCGGAATGCCTTTTTTCCCTTAGGATCCGGCCTTCCATCGCCATGCCGACAAACGCAGCTGCGGTAAGTCTTGGAACAGACATGGTACTTGCTGAAGCAAGTCCCTTCTTAGCGGCAGAGGCCATAAGACCTCTGTAAGCATCTCTTGAAGTTCCGGGTACCAAGTCCTTCTTGGCCAATCCGGAGCCATGAGTATAGTTCTTACTCCTCTACGTCTTATAATTCTCAGCACCTTAGGTATGAGAAGCAGAGGAGGGAACACATACACCGACTGGTACACCCACGGTGTTACCAGAACGTCCACATCTATTGCCTGAGGGTCTCTTGACCTGGCGCAATACCTGTCCCGTTTTTTGTTCAGACGGGACGCCATCATGTCCACCTTTGGTATGTCCCAACGGTTTACAATCATGTGGAAAAAACTTCTCAATGAAGTTTCCACTCTCCCGGGTGGAGGTCGTGCTGAGGAAGTCTGCTTCCCAGTTTCCATTCCCGGGATGAAAAACTGCTGACAGTGTTATCACATGATTTTCCGCCCAGCGAAAAGTCCTTGCAGTTTCTGCCATTGCCCTCCTGCTTCTTGTGTCGCCCTGTCTGTTGACGTGGGCGACTGCCGTGATGTTTTTCCCACTGGATCAATACCGGCTGACCTTGAAGCAGAGGTCTTGCTAAGCTTAGAGCATTATAAATTTACCCTTAGCTCCAGTATATTTATGTGGAGAAAAGTCTCCATACTTGATCACACTCCCTGGAAATTTTTTCCTTGTGTGACTGCTCCCCAGCCTCTCAGGCTGGGCTCCGTGGTTACCAGCATCCAATCCTGAATGCCGAATCTGCTGCCCTCTAGAAGATGAGCACTCTATAACCACCACAGGAGAGACACCCTTGTCCTTGGATATTGGGTTATCCGCTGATGCATCTGAAGATGCGATCCGGACCATTTGTCCAGCAGATCCCACTGAAAAGTTCTTACGTGAAATCTGCCGAATGGAATTGCTTCGTAGGAAGCCACCATTTTTACCAGGACCCTTGTGCAATGATGCACTGTTTTTAGGAGGTTCCTGACTTGCTCGGATAACTCCCTGTCTTTCTCTTCCGGGAGAAACACCTTTTTCTGGACTGTGTCCAGAATCATCCCTAGGCACAGCAGACGTGTCGTCGGGATCAGCTGCGATTTTGGAATATTTAGAATCCACCCGTGCTGATTGTAGCAGTATCCGAGATAGTGCTACTCCGACCTCCAACTGTTCCCTGGACTATGCCCCTATCAGGAGATCGTCCAAGTAAGGGATAATTAAGACGCCTTTTCTTCGAAGAAGAATCATCAATTCGGCCATTACCTTGGTAAAGACCCCAGGGTGCCGTGGACAATCCAAACGGCAGCGTCTGAAACTGATAGTGACAGTTCTGCACCACGAACCTGAGGTACCCTTAGTGAGAAGGGCAAATTTGGGACATAGAGGTAAGCATCCCTGATGTCCCGGGACACTATATAGTCCCCTTATTCCTGGTTCGTTATCACTGCTCTGAGTGACTTCATCTTAATTTGAACCTTTGTAAGTGTTCAAAAACAAATTTTTAGAATAAGTCTCACCTAGCCTTCTGGCTTCAGTACCACAATATAGTGTGGAATAATACCCCTTTTCTGTAGTAGGAGGGGTAATTTAATTATCACCTGCTGGGAATACAGCTTGTGAATTTTTTCCCATACTACCTCCTTGTCGGAGGGAGACTTGGTAAAGCAGACTTCAGGAGCCTGCGAAGGGGAAACGTCTCGACATTCCCATCTGTACCCCCGGGATACTACTTGTAGGATCCAGGGGTCCTGTACGGTCTCAGCGCCATGCTGAGAACTTGTCAGACGCGGTGGAACGCTTCTGTTCCTGGGAATGGGCTGCCTGCTGCAGTCTTCTTCCCTTTCCTCTATCCCTGGGCAGATATGATCTTATAGGGACGAGAGGACTGAGGCTGAAAAGACGGTGTCTTTTTCTGCAGAGATGTGACTTAGGGTAAAAAACGGTGGATTTTCCAGCAGTTGCCGTGACCACCAGGTCCGATGGACCGACCCCAAACAAGTCCTCTTCCTGTATACGGCCATACTGTGCCGTTTGGAATCTGCATCACCTGACCACTGTCGTGTCCATAACATCTTCTGGCAGTTATGGACATCGCGTTTATTCATGATGCCAGAGTGCAAATATCCCTCTGTGCATCTCGCATATATAGAAATGCTCTATAGTCAATAAAATACTGTCCCTGTCAAGGGTATCAATATTTTTAGTCAGGGAATCCGACCAAGCCACCCTAGCTCTGCACATCCAGGCTGAGGCGATCGCTGGCCGCAGTATAACACCAGTATGTGTGTATATACTTTTTATTATATTTTCCAGCCTTGTCAGCTGGTCCTTGAGGACGGCCCTATCTATAGACGGTACCGCCACTTGTTTTGATAAGCGTGTGAGCGCCTTATCCACCTTAAAGGGTGTTTCCCAACGCGCCCTAACTTCTGGCGGGAAAGGGTATACCGCCCATAATTTTCTATCGGGGGGAACCCACGCATCATCACACACTTTATTTAATTTATCTGATTCAGGAAAAACTATGGTAGTTTTTTCACATCCCACATAATACCCTCTTTTGTGGTACTTGTAGTATCAGAAATACGTAACACCTCCTTCATTGCCTTTAACGTGTGGCCCTAATAAGAAATACGTTTGTTTATTCACCGTCGACACTGGATTCAGTGTCCCTGTCTGTGTCTGTGTCGACCGACTAAAGTAAACGGGCGTTTTAAAACCCTTGACGGTGTTTTTGAGACGTCTGGACCGTACTAATTGTTTGTCGGCCGTCTCATGTCGTCAACCGACCTTGCAGCGTGTTGACATTATCACGTAATTTCCTAAATAAGCCATCCATTCCGGTGTCGACTCCCTAGAGAGTGACATCACCATTACAGGCAATTGCTCCGCCTCCTCACCAACATCGTCCTCCTACCTGTCGACACACACGTACCGACACACAGCACACACACAGGGAATGCTCTGATAGAGGACAGGACCCACTAGCCCTTTGGAGAGACAGAGGGAGAGTTTGCCAGCACACACCAAAAACGCTATAATTATATAGGGACAACCTTATATAAGTGTTTTCCCTTATAGCATCTTAATATATATATAAGCATATCGCCAAATTAGTGCCCCCCCTCTCTGTTTTAACCCTGTTTCTGTAGTGCAGTGCAGGGGAGAGCCTGGGAGCCTTCCCTCCAGCCTTTCTGTGAGGGAAAATGGCGCTGTGTGCTGAGGAGATAGGCCCCGCCCCTTTTTCGGCGGCCTCGTCTCCCGCTCTTAACGGATTCTGGCAGGAGTTAAATATCTCCATATAGCCTCCGGAGGCTATATGTGAGGTATTTTTAGCCAAAATAGGTATTCATTTGCCTCCCAGGGCGCCCCCCTCCCAGCGCCCTGCACCCTCAGTGACTGCCGTGTGAAGTGTGCTGAGAGGAAAATGGCGCACAGCTGCAGTGCTGTGCGCTACCTTTAGAAGACTGAGGAGTCTTCTGCCGCCGATTCTGGACCTCTTCTTACTTCAGCATCTGCAAGGGGGCCGGCGGCAAGGCTCCGGTGACCATCCAGGCTGTACCTGTGATCGTCCCTCTGGAGCTGATGTCCAGTAGCCAAGAAGCCAATCCATCCTGCACGCAGGTGAGTTCACTTCTTCTCCCCTAAGTCCCTCGTTGCAGTGATCCTGTTGCCAGCAGGACTCACTGTAAAATAAAAAACCTAAGCTAAACTTTCCTAAGCAGCTCTTTAGGAGAGCCACCCAGATTGCACCCTTCTCGGCCGGGCACAAAAATCTAACTGGCTTGGAGGAGGGTCATAGGGGGAGGAGCCAGTGCACACCACCTGATCCTAAAGCTTTACTTTTTGTGCCCTGTCTCCTGCGGAGCCGCTATTCCCCATGGTCCTTTCAGGAACCCCAGCATCCACTAGGACGATAGAGAAATAAGTGTTACTCCCTTTTATAGCTGCTGTTTATAATTTAGCTGCCAATAGTGCCCCCCCTCTCTCGTTTTTACCCTGATTCTGTAGGGACTGCAGGGGAGAGTCAGGGAGCCGTCCTTCCAGCGGAACTGTGAGGGAAAATGGCGCTTGTGTGCTGAGGAGATAGGCTCCGCCCCTTCACGACGGCCTTATCTCCCGCTTTTTTCTGGAAAACTGGCAGGGGTTAAATACATCCATATAGCCCAGGAGCTATATGTGATGTATTTCTTTTGCCATCCTAAGGTATTTCAGTTTTTATTGCGTCTCAGGGCGCTCCCCCCCAGCGCCCTGCACCCTTAGTGACCGGAGTGTGAAGTGTGCTGAGAGCAATGGCGCACAGCTGCAGTGCTGTGCGCTACCTTAGTTGAAGACAGGAACGTCTTCTGCCGCCGATTTCACCGGACCTTCGTTCTTCTGGCTCTGTAAGGGGGCCGGCGGCGCGGCTCCGGGACCCATCCAGGCTGAACCTGTGATCGTCCCTCTGGAGCTAATGTCCAGTAGCCTAAGAAGCCCAATCCACTCTGCACGCAGGTGAGTTCGCTTCTTCTCCCCTTAGTCCCACGATGCAGTGAGCCTGTTGCCAGCAGGACTCGCTGAAAATAAAAAACCTAAAATAAACTTTTACTCTAAGCAGCTCAGGAGAGCCACCTAGCATGCACCCTTCTCGTTCGGGCACAAGAATCTAACTGAGGCTTGGAGGAGGGTCATAGGGGGAGGAGCCAGTGCACACCAGCTAGTTCAAGCTTTTACTTTTATGCCCAGTCTCCTGCGGAGCCGCTATTCCCCATGGTCCTTACGGAGTCCCAGCATCCACTTAGGACGTTAGAGAAACAAAGGTTTCACTATATCACTCTCACTCAAAAAATTCCGTATTTCGGAATATTCCGTATTTCGGAATATTTGGATATGGGATACTCAACCTGTATTATTAAATAGAATAAACCGCATTTGTGGGATTTTTATGTGGTAAATGTACTCCTTTCCCACTCCAAGATGGTCATCATGTCGCTATAGATTACAGTTCTGTTACCCTTTCACATCGCAAAAATAACCCGGTATCGACCCGGCATATTGCCGAGTCAACACGGGTCACTATGCGATGTGAAAGGGGCCATGGAGAATTCCCGGGTCACCTGACCCAGTTATCCAACCCAAGTTATAAGAAGGGTTATTCCCGGGTTGAATACCGGGTCAGTGGCAGTTGCTATCGAGACCGGATAACCAGAATGGCCACCGCATCCGGAAATCACTAACGCGCATGTGCTGGGAATTAGCATAAACCGGCGTATGCGCGGTAGGAGGCCAGTCCGGGGACAGTTTATTCGTCAGCGCTGATATAAGGTAAATATCAGCGCTGACGCAGCAAATACCGCATTCGCTTGCCGTGGCATAGGCTCTTCTTAAATAGAAGAGCGCGATGCCACTATAGCATGGCGAGTGAAAACAGTATTTACCACTTCACAAACTGCTGCTTGATAAATGGGGGCCAATGTATCTATTGCAGGTGCCGTTATCATCTCTCCTAAATAGGGATAGCTGCATTTTAGTTACAAGAAAGAAAAGAAATCCTCAAAAAGATGCAACTCCATCTATAGACACCCCAACAGTGCGTGTTTTCAAGATCTCCCATTAGGAGCAGGTGAAATAATATGTGAGACTTTTAGAATGTGTTTTAGAAAAGTCCAGAAACCAGTCACAAAGAGACAGGCTGGGGAACCACTACTATAATACAGAACAGAAAAGAGGACTGGTGGGAGACACCAGAGACAATGGGGGTCATTCCGAGTTGATCGCTCGCTAGCTACTTTTAGCATCCCTGCAAACGCATAGTCGCCGCCCATGGGGGGAGTGTATTTTTGATTTGCAAGTGTGCGAACGCATGTGCAGCCGAGCGGGACGAAAACGTTTTTTTTTACAGTTTCTGAGTAGCTCTGGACTTACTCAGCCCTTATGATCACTTCAGTCTTTTTGGTCCTGAAATTGACGTCAGACACCCGCCCTGCAAACGCTTGGACACGCCTGCGTTTTTCCAAACACTCCCTGAAAACGGTCAGTTGCCACCCACAAACGCCTTCTTCCTGTCAATCTCCTTGTGATCGGCTGTGCGAATGGATTCGTTGTTAAATCCATCGGCCGGCAACGAACCACTTTGTAGCCGTACGACGTGCGTGTGCATTGGGGTACATACGCATGCGCAGTAGTAACCTGTTCGCTACGAAAAACGGCAGCGAGCGATCAAATCGGAATGACCCCCAATGAAAGCTGCTTCTAGTTGAGTGAAAATATAGACTTGCATATAGCGACTATGTAGGGATTACATACGCTTTACCGGCAGACGGGATGCCGGCTGCCAATATCCCGACAGCGGCATCCTGCCCGCCAGTATGCCGGCAGTGGGACCAGCGCTAAGAATTCCCTTGTGAGCTCGCTACTACCACCGCACTGCCGCCCAGTGGCTCGCTGCGCTTGCCAAAGGATCTATTCCCCACATGTGGGAATAGCCCTGGTGCTCCAGGTTTCTGGCTGTCGGCATTGTTGGCTGTCGGGATTTTAGGCGTCTGTATACTGAAAGCCAGGATCTCGACAGCCGACATTTTAACTGCAACCCCTATGTAGAATGGAATATTATTTTAAAAAGAATACAGAAATCATGGTCAGGACAGCAAAAACAACATGGCTACCAAATTTTCTCATTTGAGGTCATTACTTAAAAAACATTTAAATGGTTGGAAAAACAAGCAGTGCCTTGCAGACAAGGTACACAATACACACCTTCACATGCCGATTGCAGCAAAACTCCAGATTCTCCTAACAGACAACAACATCCTTTCATTTTCTTCTTCTATGTTTCACTTCTAGACTTTCCTAATGCTCCCCGTGACATTTTCCTTTCCATGTTCTCTTCATACTCCCTGTCCTGCAGGCTCTCTCCTCATCATCACCCTCCAGATCTGGCACTGAACTCCAGTATTCTGTATTAACATCAGATAATAGCGTGTCTGTGCTGTGTCCCCACGCATGGACCAGAGGAGGGAGGTAATTAAAGAATCTGGAGAGGGTCACTGTCCTGCCGTTCTACTTTTACTCCTTGTTTGTTAAATTAAGCGTTTACACAGCAAAACACTCCC
The DNA here is from genome assembly GCF_028390025.1 of Pseudophryne corroboree. NCBI lineage: Eukaryota > Metazoa > Chordata > Amphibia > Anura > Myobatrachidae > Pseudophryne > Pseudophryne corroboree. The sequence goes on along the minus strand of NC_086445.1, from coordinate 181,559,585 downwards.
CTGCTATGTCCTGGTTCTGTTCCAATAGCTACACTTTATCTGCTGCAATGAAGGTTTCACAAACTGAAACACCTGTGATTTATCAGTGATATGCAGATCTGTCCATAAGAACAACCAAGTCTACCACTGCAACCGTTAAATTACTGCAAGTGAGAATGCTGAAATAATAATTGACCACTGGTGTCCCGTGGGGATGACAATTCCTCAAATGGAGACAAAATAAATGCAGCAACTTGTCATATAGCAAAAGTAAAGACACTGAAGAAACTCATTACCAGACAGATGGTTTTCATTAGGGGTGTAGTATTGTATGCCGGCGGTCGGGCTCCTGGCGACCAGCATACCGGCGCTAGAATCCCGACTGCCGGCATACCGACAGCGCGGTGAGCGCAAATGAGCCCCTTGCGGGCTCGCTACGCGCGCCATGCTATTTATACTTCCTCCAGGGGGGTCGTGAACCCCCAAGAGGGAGATAAAGTGTCGGTATGCCGGCTGTCGGGATTCCAGCGCCGGTATACTGTGCATCGGGATCCCGACAGCCGGCAAACTGAAGACCACCCCTCATTAGAACCTTCTTTAAACATCCTAAATTACTCACAATGAAAGATAAGACTGTACCATGGCAGAATGTAAAGAGAAATTGGTGGGTAAGCGATGGCACTAGTGACATAAGATGGCATTTGAGGATCAGTCCCTCTCCTGCTAAGTGTGCTCCTCCCCTTCATTCCCAACTCAGTCCCTCATAGTGGATACCCGTTTGGGGCACTATACCCTCTTCAAACTAAAGAGCCAAAGCATGGCCTACAAACCTAATGAGGCCTGTGCCTCTACCGAGTGAACCACTGTTGTCCTGTTTAACAATGTTACATCTGTAGCAGTCCAGAATTCTGAAACGTCTTCCTCTCCAGATGAATTTATTAACCCAACCCTCCATAAAGAGAAGGACAGCAAACCCAGTAACATTTTTAGTACCCATCTATTAATTTTGTAACTGGTTTTATATGTTTAGATCATGGTGGCACTTCAGAAAATTTCGGTCAGTCTTTAATGTCCAATGAGTCAATATGAATGTCAACTGCAATAAAACAACTACTGGAATTTACTTCCATTAACCATCTTTAAATTGGAGTCTCAAATATGTCCTTTAACAGTTATATAGTGATTTCCTGAGTACAGCTCATCAGGGTCAATAAACAAAACAAACCAGAAAAGACACATCTGTTGTAGTATCTCCATTGACTATGACTAAAGCATGAAGTAAAATATATTCCCACGCCAGCTATGGCAAGGGGTGTATTATGTGAGAAGACAAAGGGTTGATAAAGCAACATAATTTTAAAAGTACCATCAGGTCTTCCGATTAATAATTAAAAAAAAACCTACCTATAATTATTCACCCCCGGATAGCGGTTCTAACCTCAGAAGCACAACATAAAGTTGTCGAAGTAGAAGGCCATTCTCCTGGCGGGAAACAAACACTCAGAAGCCCCACAAATATAACTGTACAATAAAAACAAAACAAAAGGACTCCTAAGTTCAGTCAGTTCTGTTACATGGCACAGTGACACTTTCTTATAGTCACTGAAAAAGAACATTGTAGAACTAACTGGCCCACTTTACAACTGCAGGGGAGCAAATCTAAAATACAGATCGGAGTTACTCTGTAAATTGTAAATGCCGCCCATTGTGTGCAACTGGTGCAGAGGAATCTAGTGTGGTTGCGTAGTTGTGGATCCATTGAAGTGTCTAGCTCTAAGTGGTGGGAACTCATCCCCAGGACAAGGTCTAGGTGGTTGAACAGATGGTGACAAAAGGTTAATGACCAAGGACAGTAAAATATGATATGTGATTGCTGGGTCAGAAACCAGACAGTGACAAGTGTGAGGGGATTCTAGTCAAGAAAGACCATTCACATAGTATGAGAAGAATGGACTACTATAGTTAAATGTGAGGGTATACGACGACTGTTGTCAGAGCAAGTGCGCCGTGATGTATTGAGGTGTATATGGTAAAGTATAGAACAACTGGTAGACAAGAGAAAAAAGATATTGATATATTTGGGTGTAAACTGGTATAAATAGAGCATCCGTAAAAGAAAAGTAGGCAACTACTGTCCTGCATAGACCACTGTCACAGAGGCATCATGCACACATATGGCTGGTAGGTGGGAACAGCTTTGTACCCCAGTGCTGCAATTACACTGCTACAACTGGCTCTGAGCCAGCCCAACAGTGTGACATACTAATTGCCTTGTGCACATTGCAGAGTTGCTGAGGTTTAGAAGGTCATACCACGCAAGGAATTTAAAGTGAATGCTAGCCAAGCCTCTGTCATTCAGTAATAGCATTCACATTCAGTAAACATATCTATAGTGCATCCGTAAAGTATTCACAGCGCTTCACTTTTTCCACATTTTGTTTTTTTACAGCCTTATTCCAAAATTGAATAAATAAATTTTTGCTAATTTATTAAAAATAAAAAACTAAAGGGCCCTACACATTGGCCGATCCGCCGCTGAGCTGCCCGACGGCGGATATGGCCGACGGGCGACCCGGCGGCGGGAGTGAAGTTACTTCACTCCCCCCGTCACACGGCTCCATAGAACTGCAGGCAAATATGGACGAGATCGTCCATATTGGCCTGCATGCACAGCCGGCGGGGCACCAGCGATGAACGAGCGCGGGGCCGCACATCGTTCATCGCTGGTGCCTCCACACTGCACGATATGAACGTTATCTTGTTCATTAATGAACGAGATCGTTCATATCGTGCAGTGATGTCGGCCAGTCTGTAGGGCCTATAAGACATCACATGTAAATAAGGATTCACAGCCTTTGCCATGAAGCTCAAAACTGAGCTCAGGTGCATCCTGTTTTCACTGATCATCCTTGAGACGTTCCTGCAGCTTAATTGGAGTCCACCTGTGGTAAATTCAGTTGATTGAACATGATTTGGAAAGGTACACACCTGTCTATATAAGGTCCCACACTTGACAGTGCATGTCAAACCAAGCATGAAATTAAAGGAATTGTCTGTAGACCTCCGAGACAGAATTATCTAGAGGCACAAATCTGGGGAAGGGTACATAAAAATATCTGCTGCTTTGAAGGTCCAAATGAGCACAGTGGCCTCCATCATCCGTCAATGGAAGAAGTTCGGAACCACCAGGACTCTTCCTAGAGCTGGCCAGTCGTCTAAACTGAGCAATCAGAGGAGAAGGGCCTTCGTCAGGGAAGTGACCAAGAACCGATGGTCACTCCGTCAGAACTACGGCATTCCTCCGTGGAGAGAGGAGAACCTTCCAGAAGGACAACCATCTCTGCAGCAATCCACCAATCAGGCTTGTATGGTAGAGTGGCCAGAAGGAAGCCACTCCTTGACAAAATGCACCTGAAGGACTCTCAGACCATGAGAAACCAAATGCATTGGTCTGATGAGACAAAGATTGAACTCTTTGGCATGAATGCTAGAAGTCATGTTTGGAGGAAACCAGGCACTGCTCATCACCAGGCCAATACCATCCCTACAGTAAAGCATGGTGGTGGGGATGTTTTTCAGCAGCAGGAACTGGGAGACTAGTTAAGATAGAGGGAAAGATGAATGCAGCAATGACCTGCTCGAGAGCGCTCTTGACCTCAGACTACCTAAGCACACAGCCAAGAAATCAAAGAAGTGGCTTCAGGACAACTCTGTGAATGTCCTTGAGTGGCCCAGCCAGAGCCCAGACTTGAATCCAATTGAACATCTCAGGAGAGCTCTGAAAATGGCTGTGCACCGAAGCTTCCCATCCATCCAACCTGATGGTGCTTGAGAGGTGCTGCAAAGAGGAATGAGCGAAACTGGCCAAAGATAGATGTGCCAAGCTTGTGGAGTCATATTAAAAAAGACTTGAGGCTGTAATTGCTGCCAAAGGTGCATCAACAAAGTATTGAGCAAAGGCTGTGAATACTTATGTACATGTGATTTCTTCATTTTTTATTTTTAATACATTTGCAAAAAAAAAAAAATTAATATGTGTTCACATTGTCATTATGGGGTATTGTGTGTAGAATTTCGAGGGGGAAAATGAATTTATTCCATTTTAGAATAAAGCTGTAACATAACATGTGGAAAAAGTGAAGCGCTGTGAATACTTTCCGGATGCACTGTATATCACACCAACCAACCATTATTATTTGCATTTAATAAATAGCCCCCTTCTTCCCAAACTCGGTCCACATTAGAAAGATTATGTCCATGACCCCTCCTTAAAGCCCAAACACGATTCCTTTATTATATGAAATAGCCCCCACAGTGAAACAAGCTAACATGCTCCTATTCACATTATCATCTCCCATACATTATGTTGGCTGGACTAGGGAGAATGGGGTTATGGGCAACTGGGAACCCCACCCCAAAGTGCAGCATCCTGTGACCCCTTTATCGTTAGCTATATAGCTGCCTATAACAATTGTTTGTTTTGTAAACGTGAGACATTTTTCGTGAATATTAAAAAAAAGTAAATTTTTACAATAACATCAGTGATAATATTAATTTCGATAGTTCTGCATACATTTTTACATGACAGATTTTAGTTGTATTGTGTTAGGCCTGGACAAAAGAGGCAGTTATTTGCCAGTGATGACCAAATAAGTGTTGAGTTTTTCCTCCTTGGGGGACCTTCAGACCAGCTGCAAAATGCAGTACTGTTGTATAAGCTGCAGGGAGCATTGAGCAAGGCCTTGTAGAAACACAGCTGGGGAACATGAGAACACAGTTTTCAAGCAACTCATACATCTCTCCATAAGATAAATGATCCCAGTATACTGCATTTGGCAAATACACAATCAGGAGATGATACCATATGTCAGCAGGTTGATAAAAAAAAAAAATCATATTATATATATATATATATATAAGAATTTACTTACCGATAATTCTATTTCTCATAGTCCGTAGTGGATGCTGGGGACTCCGTAAGGACCATGGGAATAGCGGCTCCGCAGGAGACTGGGCACATCTAAAGAAAGCTTTAGGACTATCTGGTGTGCACTGGCTCCTCCCCCTATGACCCTCCTCCAAGCCTCAGTTAGGATACTGTGCCCGGACGAGCGTACACAATAAGGAAGGATTTTGAATCCCGGGTAAGACTCATACCAGCCACACCAATCACACCGTATAACCTGTGATCTGAACCCAGTTAACAGCATGATAACAGAGGAGCCTCTGAAAGATGGCTCACAACAATAATAACCCGATTTTTGTAACAATAACTATGTACAAGTATTGCAGACAATCCGCACTTGGGATGGGCGCCCAGCATCCACTACGGACTATGAGAAATAGAATTATCGGTAAGTAAATTCTTATTTTCTCTAACGTCCTAAGTGGATGCTGGGGACTCCGTAAGGACCATGGGGATTATACCAAAGCTCCCAAACGGGCGGGAGAGTGCGGATGACTCTGCAGCACCAAATGAGAGAACTCCAGGTCCTCCTCAGCCAGGATATCAATTTTGTAGAATTTTACAAACGTATTTGCTCCTGACCAATTAGCTGCTCGGCAAAGTTGTAAAGCCGAGACCCCTCGGGCAGCCGCCCAAGATGAGCCCACCTTCCTTGTGGAGTGGGCATTTACAGATTTTTGGCTGTGGCAGGCCTGCCACAGAATGTGCAAGCTGAATTGTACTACAAATCCAACGAGCAATAGTCTGCTTAGAAGCAGGAGCACCCAGCTTGTTGGGTGCACACAGGATAAACAGCGAGTCAGATTTCCTGACTCCAGCCGTCCTGGAAACATATATTTTCAGGGCACTGACAACGTCTAGCAACTTGGAGGCCTCCAAGTCCCTAGTAGCCGCAGGCACCACCAATAGGTTGGTTCAGGTGAGACGCTGAAACCACCTTGGGGAGAAACTGAGGACGAGTCCTCAATTCCGCCCTGTCCGAATGGAAAATCAGATAAGGGCTTTTTCAGGATAAAGCCGCCAATTCTGACACGCGCCTGGCCCAGGCCAGGGCCAACAGTATGACCACTTTCCATGTGAGATATTTTAACTCCACAGATTTAAGTGGTTCAAACCAATGTGACTTTTGGAACCCAAAACTACATTGAGATCCCAAAGTGCCACTGGAGGCACAAAAGGAGGCTGTATATGCAGTACCCCTTTTACAAACGTCTGAACTTCAGGGACTGAAGCTAGTTCTTTTTGGAAGAAAATTGACAGGGCCGAAACTTGAACCTTAATGGACCCCAATTTCAGGCCCATAGACACTCCTGTTTGCAGGAAATGTAGGAATCGACCCAGTTGAATTTCCTCCGTCGGGCCTTACTGGCCTCGCACCACGCAACATATTTTCGCCAATTGCGGTGATAATGTTTTTGCGGTTACATCCTTCCTGGCTTTGATCAGGATAGGGATGACTTCATCCGGAATGCCTTTTTTCCTTCAGGATCCGGCGTTCAACCGCCATGCCGTCAAACGCAGCCGCGGTAAGTCTTGGAACAGACAGGGTCCTTGCTGGAGCAGGTCCCTTCTTAGAGGTAGAGGCCACGGATCCTCCGTGAGCATCTCTTGAAGTTCCGGTTACCAAGTCCTTCTTGGCCAATCCGGAACCACGAATATAGTGCTTACTCCTCTCCATCTTATCAATCTCAGTACCTTGGGTATGAGAGGCAGAGGAGGGAACACATACCCTGACTGGTACACCCACGGTGTTACCAGAGCGTCTACAGCTTATTGCCTGAGGGTCCCTGGACCTGGCGCAATACCTGTCGAGTTTTTAATCATGTGGAAGACTTCTGGGTGAAGTCCCCACTCTCCCGGGTGGAGGTCGTGCTGAGGAAGTCTGCTTCCCAGTTGTCCACTCCCGGAATGAATACTGCTGACAGTGCTATCACATGATTTTCCGCCCAGCGAAGAATCCTTGCAGCTTCTGCCATTGCCCTCCTGCTTCTTGTGCCACCCTGTCTGTTTACGTGGGTGACTGCCGTGATGTTGTCCGACTGGATCAACACCGGCTGACCTTGAAGCAGAGGTCTTGCTAAGCTTAGAGCATTGTAAATGTCCCTTAGCTTCAGGATATTTATGTGAAGTGATGTCTCCAGGCTTGACCATAAGCCCTGGATATTCCTTCCCTGTGTGACTGCTCCCCAGCCTCGCAGGCTGGCATCCGTGGTCACCAGGACCCAGTCCTGAATGCCTAATCTGCGGCCCTCTAGAAGATGAGCACTCTGCAACCACCACAGGAGGGACACCCTTGTCCTTGGTGACAGGGTTATCCGCTGATGCATCTGAAGATGCGATCCGGACCATTTGTCCAGCAGGTCCCACTGGAAAGTTCTTGCGTGGAATCTGCCGAATGGGATTGCTTCGTAGGAAGCCACCATTTTACCCAGAACCCTTGTGCATTGATGCACTGAGACTTGGCTCGGTTTTAGGAGGTTCCTGACTAGCTCGGATAACTCCCTGGCTTTCTCCTCCGGGAGAAACACCTTTTTCTGGACTGTGTCCAGGATCATCCCTAGGAACAGAAGACACGTCGTCGGAACCAGGTGCGATTTTGGAATATTGAGAATCCAATCGTGCTGCCGCAACACTACCTGAGATAGTGCTACACCGACCTCCAACTGTTCCCTGGATCTTACCCTTATCAGGGCATTGTCCAAGGAAGGGATAACTAAAATTCACTTCCTTCGAAGGAATATCATCATTTCGGCCATTACCTTGGTAAAGACCCGGGGTGCCGTGTACCATCCATACGGCAGCGTCTGAACTGATAGTGACAGTTCTGTACCATAAACCTGAGGTACCCTTGGTGAGAAGGGTAAATTTTGACATGAAGGTAAGCATCCTTGATGTCCCGAGACATCATGTAGTCCCCTTCTTCCAGGTTCGCAATCACTGCTCTGGGTGACCCAATCTTGAATTTGAACCTCTGTACGTAAGTGTTCAAAGATTTTAGATTTAGAATCGGTCTCACCGAGCCGTCCGGCTTCGGTACCACAACAGTGTGGAATAATACCCCGTTCCCTGTTGCAGGAGGGGTATCTTGATTATCACCTGCTGGGAATACAGCTTGTGAATGGCTTCCAAAACTGTCTCCCTGTCAGAAGGAGACATCGGTAAAGCCGACTTTAGGAAACGGCGAGGGGGAGACGTCTCGAATTCTAATTTGTACCCCTGAGATAATACCTGAAGGATCCAGGGGTCTACTTGCGAGTGAGCCCACTGCGCGCTGAAATTCATTGAGACGGGCCCCCCACCGTGCCTGATTCTGCTTGTAAAGCCCCAGCGTATACTGAGGGCTTGGCAGAGGCGGGAGAGGGTTTCTGTTCCTGGGAACTGGCTGATTTCTGCAGCCTTTTTCCTCTCCCTCTGTCACGGGGCAGAAATGAGGAACCTTTTGCCCGCTTGTCCACGAAAAGACTGCGCCTGATAATACGGCGTCTTCTCTTGTTGAGAGGCGACCTGGGGTACAAACGTGGAATTCCCAGCTGTTGCCGTGGCCACCAGGTCTGAAAGACCGACCCCAAATAACTCCTCCCTTAATAAAGCAATACTTCCAAATGCCGTTTGGAATACGCATCACCTGACCACTGACGTGTCCATAACCCTCTACTGGTAGAAATGGACAACGCGCTTAGACTTGATGCCAGTCGGCAAATATTCCGCTGTGCATCACGCATATATAAAAATGCATCTTTTAAATGCTCTATAGGCAAAAATATACTGTCCCTATCTAGGGTATCAATATTTTCAGTCAGGGAATCCGACCACGCCAACCCAGCACTGCACATCCAGGCTGAGGCGATTGCTGGTCGCAGTATAACACCAGTATGTGTGTAAATACCTTTTAGGATACCCTCCTGCTTTCTATCAGCAGGATCCTTAAGGGCGGCCATCTCAGGCGAAGGTAGAGCCCTTACAAGCGTGTGAGCGCTTTATCCCCCCTAGGGGGTGTTTCCCAACGCACCCTAACCTCTGGCGGGAAAGGATATAATGCCAATAACATTTTAGAAATTATCCGTTGTTATCGGGGGAAACCCACGCATCATCACACACCTCATTTAATTTCTCAGATTCAGGAAAACTACAGGTAGTTTTTCCTCACCGAACATAATACCCCTTTTTTGGGGGTGGTCTTCTGTTTGCCGGCGGTCGGGCTCCCGGCGCTCAGTATACCGGCGCCGGGAGCCCGACAGCCGGCATACCGACAATTATTTTCCCTCGTGGGGGTCCACGACCCCCATAGAGGGAGAATAAAATAGTGTGGCGCGCGTAGCGCGCCACCGTGCCCGTAGCGTGGCGAGCGCAGCGAGCCCGCAAGGGGCTCATTTGCGCTCGCCAAGCTGTCGGTAAGCCGGCGGTCGGGCTCCCGGCGCCGGGATGCTGGTCGCCGGGAGCCCGACCGCCGGCCACCCGTAGTGAACCTCTTTTTTGGTGGTACTCGTATTATCAGAAATGTGTAAAACATTTTTCATTGCCTCAATCATGTAACGTGTGGCCCTACTGGAAGTCACATTCGTCTCTTCACCGTCGACACTGGAGTCAGTATCCGTGTCGGCGTCTATATCTGCCATCTGAGGTAACGGGCGCTTTAGAGCCCCTGACGGCCTATGAGACGTCTGGACAGGCACAAGCTGAGTAGCCGGCTGTCTCATGTCAACCACTGTCTTTTATACAGAGCTGACACTGTCACGTAATTCCTTCCAACAGTTCATCCACTCAGGTGTCGACCCCCTAGGGGGTGACATCACTATTACAGGCAATCTGCTCCGTCTCCACATCATTTTTCTCCTCATACATGTCGACACAAAAGTACCGACATACAGCACACACACAGGGAATGCTCTGATAGAGGACAGGACCCCACTAGCCCTTTGGGGAGACAGAGGGAGAGTTTGCCAGCACACACCAGAGCGCTATATATATACAGGGATAACCTTATATAAGTGTTTTTCCCCTTATAGCTGCTGTATAGTTAATACTGCGCCTAATTAGTGCCCCCCTCTCTTTTTTTAACCCTTTCTGTAGTATAGTGACTGCAGGGGAGAGACAGGGAGCTTCCCTCCAACGGAGCGGTGAGGGAAAATGGCGCCAGTGTGCTGAGGAGATAGGCTCCGCCCCTTTTTCGCGGACTTTTCTCCTGCTTTTTTATGGATTCTGGCAGGGGTTAAATGCATCCATATAGCCCAGGAGCTATATGTGATGCATTTTTTTTGCCATCCAAGGTGTTTTTATTGCGTCTCAGGGCGCCCCCCCCCAGCGCCCTGCACCCTCAGTGACCGAAGTATGAAGTGTGCTGAGAGCAATGGCGCACAGCTGCAGTGCTGTGCGCTACCTTGTTGAAGACAGGACGTCTTCTGCCGCCGATTTTCCGGACCTCTTCTGCCTTCTGGCTCTGTAAGGGGGCCGGCGGCGCGGCTCTGGGACCCATCCAAGCTGGGCCTGTGATCGTCCCTCTGGAGCTAATGTCCAGTAGCCTAAGAAGCCCAATCCACTCTGCACGCAGGTGAGTTCGCTTCTTCTCCCCTTAGTCCCTCGATGCAGTGAGCCTGTTGCCAGCAGGTCTCACTGAAAATAAAAAACCTAATCTAAAACTTTCACTAAGAAGCTCAGGAGAGCCCCTAGTGTGCACCCTTCTCGTTCGGGCACAGAGATCTAACTGAGGCTTGGAGGAGGGTCATAGGGGGAGGAGCCAGTGCACACCAGATAGTCCTAAAGCTTTCTTTAGATGTGCCCAGTCTCCTGCGGAGCCGCTATTCCCATGGTCCTTACGGAGTCCCCAGCATCCACTTAGGACGTTAGAGAAAAAAAAAAAAAAATATATATATATATATATATTGTAACAATAATTGGCTGTTCTTCAGTCTGTACCACCAACAGGTGAATCTTTACTAATCTGGACCTCCCTCCAGCTAGTGAGGCTCCTCTTGAGGGCCCTGCACATATAAAGATCCACCGCCGAGCTGCCCGACGGCGGATACGGCCGACGGGCGTCCCGGCGACGGGGAAGCAGTGACTGGGGGAGTGAAGTTTCTTCACTCCCCCCGTCACCCGACTCCATTGAAGTGCAGGCAAATATGGACAAGATTGGCCATATTGGCCTGCATGCACAGCCGACGGGGCACCAGCGATGAACGAGCGCGGGGCCGCGCATCGTTCATCGCTGGTATCTCCACACTCAAAGATATGAACATTATCGCATTCAAAAATGAACAAGATCGTTCAAATCTTTGAGGAATATCGGCCAGTGTGTAGGGCCTATTAGCTCTGCTTGAAAACCGGAGGGAGTGTAAACAGGATGATCAATGACAAGTTTGTGATTGGTCCTTCCATTCACGCTTGTCATCCCCAAAGCCATTTAGTGTTGGCTAGCTTAAATGATTTGCCAGTTTTGTGTTCAAGAATCGCGGTATCTTGGGAAAAATGGCTGCATGGCGCAGCCTGCAGAGCTTTTCCTAGGGAAGAAGCTCCTCTTAGTAGAACAATACAACTAATTTTGTTTCAAAATAACATTTTACTGCACCAGAATTCTCTAATTTCAAATGTGATACAGAAACCCAAGGAAAAATTGGAGTAATACATTTGTGTATAGGTACCCCTGCCATAATAAAAGGTTTAAAAAAAAAAAAAAAAAAAAATGGCCCATATGCTTTCTGTAATAATACAGAAGCATCTAATAAAAGACATTGTTTTGAAACTTGAACAAAAACAAAAAAGTTAGTTAAGCAATAGTCCACTATACAAAGTTAGCTTTTAATACTTAATGTTATGGGCCCTACACACTTGCAGACGTTTCCAATTTGGATAATGGCCGATTTCAACGATTAACAGCCATCGTCCAAATAGGCTTGCTATGCAGAACGAGGGAAAACCAACAATGAACGTCCGCGGGGACGCGCATTGTTCGTTGGTGCATACACAGTGAGCGATATGAACGATTTATCGTTCATTACTGAACGAGATCGTTCATATCAGCTGCACACATCGGCAAGTGTGTAGGGCCCATTAGGCAGAAGTCACAGACAAGGACGTTTATATGGTTAAAATGCATACCTAAGCAAAGGGCTGACACGGCACTGGTGCCTCACATCACTGGGGTCAGGCGTTTTTTTCCCCAACCACGACCATAACAGTGTAGAGTTTTTATGTTCTCTCTGTGTTTGCGTGGGTTTCCTCAAGGTGGTACAGTTTTTTTCACACGCTCAGAAACATACTGGTAGATACATACTATCTTTGATTCTACAGTCGGTTTGTGAAAGCAGTCCCGCATTTGTACCATCCCTATCATTGGTGCAAGTCATTTGTCTGAAATGGAATCTCTGCATAAGCTCACCTGTACACACCTATAACGCCCTATCAGAACACTTATTCTACATGTGAACGGCCTCTTGCCCGAATCAGCCTCAATAATGGGAAGATGTGCTCCTTTCGTGTTACTTTTTCAATATTTCATTTGTATGGACCATCTGGCTGTCATTGTTATCTATGATTAAAATTTTCTGTTCTAGAACGGATGTAATACACAGCTATGAACATCTGTGTATATGCAACGCTAAAGATACCTAGAGACCCACACCGGCTTGAACTGCATAAATGGAAGGAAGTTTAACTAATGCACGGCTGCTCCACACCACTCAGGAGAACAGAAGGCAGAGTATGCCTGACATGGGATAAACCACAAGGCCATGGGCTGGATTGTGAGGGGCCACACCAGGTTATTTTAGCCAGTTAGTTTTAGTAGATGGGGTTACAGTAGGTATAAGCCCTCTCTCTCACAACTTTTAGTTTTAGTTTGATTGGTTGTTGGCTATTTACTGATTGTGGGAAAGAACGGCAGATCACTGAACTCGGGTGCAGTTGATCTGTTTTTTGGGTGTACTCATCTTGACTCAAGTCTCAACCACCCCACCAGGGGCAACACTTCACCGTACCGGGTGATTTGTTCTGTTGCAAAGTTGAGTTGGATACCCGTTAGTTTTGTGTTGTAAGCACCCATAGGACAGACTCTACCTTCAATGCATGTTGTGAGTTTGTGTTGGTGCATTGCTGGGCTGTGGTGGTTATTGGCAGTCTTTTCTTGCATCCAAACGTTCTTTAAACAGGTTGATCTTTTCAATAAATAACCATTTCTGGTGTCTGTATCTTTTAAAGTTATGTAAGGTATGTGACTTACACACAGTGCACACATTAGCCGTTACTAGTCATTTAGAGTTGGTGCAACCACAAGTAAATAAAACAAGGTTGGTGAATGGCTGACACGGTTACAGGTCTGCACATATACATACTAATACATCTCCAGAAGTGAAACTGTTACATTGTACAAACAGAGCTATGGAACAGGAGGACTCGCTTTAGCTTGGCCATTCCATCTTGGTATCCGGTCTATAGATCTACAGTCAATAGGTCGACCATTAATGGTCGACATTCATTAGGTCAACATGGTCAATGGGTACACCGGTCAAAAGGTCAACAGGTTCAAATGGTCAACATGACAATGGTTGACACAAGGGTTTTTTTTGTTTTTTTTACTTTTTCATACTTTACCATCCATGTAGACTACCATTTGGGAATAGTACCTGCATGCGAGGGGACTAGAGCTTTTTTGGTGTGAGAAAAGTGACAAAACACCCTAAAATAAAAAAGAAAGAAAAAAAAAACAGTGATGACCTTTTCTGTGTCTACCATTTTCATGTCGACCTTTTCACCTTCTTCCTTTTCTGTCTACCTATTTCATGTCGACATTTTGACCTTGTCAACCTTTTGACCCGGTTGACCTAAAGCATGCCGACCATTAGTGGTCGAGATACTGACTGTAGACCTTTTTAGTATAGATCTAATGATATACACCCTTCCATGTTGTGCTTATAAATTTGCATTGCAGTGAATTTATAGCGCACACAGAACTGCGATTCTACTGTGTTATTTAGGTGGAACTGATTACATAAAAGGGCAAATGCCAACAGATTATTTTGTTGTCAAATGCATATATTCCCAGAAATGTTGCAATTTTGCTCACCTCTACTCATAGGTGCACATACTGTATTATCCTAAGACAGTTAGGGCTCAATTAAATACAATGCCAGTTGAATAGGGTCGGGAATTAGCTCAGAGGGCTATTTAATACAGCGTAATGGTAAGTTGGAGAATGGCCGTTCTCCCGGACTAAACAGGGTGTTTTGTCGGGAGAACCGGCATTCTCTTGCTCAAGTGCCCGATGCGATGCTGTTTCCGCCACTCTAAGGGACCTAATTCCCAGCGCAATTCAGCTTGCATTGTATTGAATCGAGCCCTTAGAGATCAAACTATATTGTACAGTACAACTGGTGCCGTTCTCATTTTTGCAATTAAAACTGATGTTTATAATCGCACAAGTCTAGAAAACATGTTTTGATTTAGAGCATTTAGCTGTGTCAACACATTGCATGGCTGTTATTGTAGCGTTCATGATTTCCACGGTCAACATGTCTTCTAAACACGCCTGAAATGACATGCACTTGGAATAAATCATGTACTCTTTGCTTTGTACATCCAATTCTTGAGTTACTATTCAGTATACATTCGCTGTGTGATGAACAGCACTAAATACCGTGCAGACATACACCTTTGTGACTTTCCCCAGGGTGTACGAGCCCTTACATTTGTCATGTGAATATTAACGGGTTTTTTGTTTTGTTTTTTTAAATAATCCAACTTCACACTCATCACCCACTATAGAATGTAAGGGATCTGATCATGGAGAATGACGATCTGCATTGACAGTTACTGGCCGAATGAACATACAAGTACTGTAGCTTCTACTCTCAGAAAGCACTAGGAACAGTCAGTGTACAAACCATTCACTTCCCATCCAAATCAATGTTCTCTATGATTAGAGTGGCTATATTTGAATTTGCCATGTGGCTGAATGACAACAAATGGCACCAGAGAGGATCTGCATTTAAATTTGAAGTTGGTATGTATCCATTATCAATATTTCTATATTATAAGTCACCATCAAGGATCCCCAGCTCCGTAGAATGGGTGATAGAGCAGACGTAGAAATGACACAATGAACAAACTGTAACAAGTTGAGTAGTACAGATAGGGGAGGTCAGAGGAGGGATGGGGACGAGACAAGGAGCATAACCGCATGACGTCTGTGCTGAAAAGTGTTTGCAGAACAGACAGGACCAGAGATGCTGTGAGCATTGCTCTGCAATCGTGGTTCTACCCACTGTGTTCAGGATCCGGTCTTTAGGTCGATAGCACTTAGGTCGACACTCATTAGTGGTCTATAGGTCGACATGAGTTTCTCACATTTAAAAAAATTTTTTTTTACTTTTTCATACTTTCCGATCCACGTTGACTACGATTGGGAATAGTAACCTGTGCCAAGCGCAGCGAGGGACCTTGCCCGAAGTGCCATGCGAGGGGATACGGTGCACTAATTTGGGTTTCCGGTCACTTTACGAAGAAAACTACATCAATTTTTTTTTTTTTTTTTTAACTCATGTCAACTTTTTTCCTAATGATTGTATCAACCTATTTCAGGTGTTGACCTAGTCACTGTCGACCAATAGTGGTCGACCTAATGACTATTGACACCATAATCCACACCCCTCTGTTCTATGTCATGACTGCAAATTGTGTCGTCAAACTCCTGGGCCTCTTACTTAACTTGGGAAAGGGATAGCAAGAGGGAGGCTGGCCGCTCTTGGGTGCCCAGGAGGGACCTGTGAAATGCGTTACTCTCCTGGGAAGAGTTGATAAGTATGACCTCATTTCATATATTAATATTAGTGTTTTATTCCCCAGTCATTTAATTTGCTCTCTGACAAAACTATAGGGAACGTTTCTAATACCAGAGCCAGGACTGGTGGAAAAAATATATATCCTACCCTAAAAATTCTATAAAATGCCCTTTAAAGGCAAGATCCATTTGCGGAGCACAGACTGACAGAGGACAGCACTGGTGGGGGGACAGGACAGTGAGAACATACAGACCATTGATGCAGGGTCAGAGAAAGTACATGGAGAGGGTCAGTGAGAGTATGCAGAGCACCACAACAAGTGGGGTTATACACTGTATATACAGCACAAGAGGGAGTAGGAGTAACAATATACAGAAAGCTGCAGGAAGTGCAGTGACAACATTCTACACACTGCAGGAGGACAAGTAACACTATGCAGGGGACAGACAGAACCTAACATGGCTTAAAGAGACTACAGCAGTTAAGTTAACCATGAGCTGCTGTCACACAAACTGTATAAATGAATAAGACGTAATGAAAACAAAGGAGGTTATGTAACAAATTGTTAGATTTGCTCCTTGTACCTTCTATAACATAATAACACATTTAACTGACTTTATGGGAAAATTTACACTAAACTATTGCAACCAATCAGCAGCTGAAAAATGGAGCAGGGGCGACAGGATTATGGCGTGCAGAAGAGGGGGGGTGCAATAAACAGTACGATAATGATTAATCTCATTAGCATGCACGTGCACCGCTGCCCCGCCTTTGTTACTGTTCCGAGCTTGCCCCCTGGTGGGCAGTACTAAAAAAAAAGTAAATATACAGGCAAGTAGCAGTGGAAAGAGGAGAAATGTGCCGCTTAAATTTTATCGGTTTGGTACAGATCGCACATTGGTTGCCTCGGTTTAGTGCACATTTTCACCTAAATGCAGCCTTTGTAAGTTAGCCGAGTCTTTAGCTACTGGTGTAGTATGAATTGCCGGCGCAAAAGAGCCCCTTGCGGGCTCGGTGGCACGTTATTCTCCCTCCAGGGGTGTGTCGTGGACACCCCAAGAGGGAGATTAGAGGTCGGTATACCGGCGGTCGGGATTCCGGTGCCGATATGCTGAGCGACGGGATCCCAACGGCCGGTATATCAAGTACCACCCTTTAGCTACATCAACAAGCAACATCATGACCCATCTATAGTGTTCCGGTCAGGGCAGTGCGCTGTGGTTGCCGGGGCGCGCGCTCCAAAACGGGGACGCGGCCCTGCCGGCATCACCATTTGGAGCAGTGTGGCCCCCTCAACATCACTAATGGGTGAGTGTCCCAGCTATCGGCGTCATTAATGGAGGCGTGTATCAGTGCTGGGCTTCACTCAAGCTTTGCCTTTAATTCAGCATGGCACCGGAAAGGGCTATTTTAACAGGGTGGCAGTAAAGGGGCAGGGCACATTTTGCCAATAAAAAAAAAAAACAAGCAGGGTGCGGCGTCCTGCTAAAACAGCATTGCGTGAAGACTATGGGGTATATGTAATTGCGTTCGAATTGCCGCAAATGTCGAAAAACGGGGCATTTTCGATACAAAAAAATATTCGACAATGCAATACAGTACTTTTCGACAAAAAAAATGACTTTTCAGATTCGACTTTTTAAAATTCGACAGTTGTCAAATTCGACATGTCTGCAATGGTAAAAATGCGGCTTTTCGACAAAATTATATTCAATTGAAGAATGTCGATTCGACAACAGTGCTTTTCAACAGTAATTCGTCAATTTCATTCCGCCTCACTTTGCTGGCGGAATCTAATAAAAAAATTCCTGTTTTTATTTGGGTATTTTTTTTGCAGAAGAACTAGAGGTACCAGCGGGCCCGTTTATCCCCCGCATGCTGGTACTTGTGGTTCTCCAAGTACCAGCTTGCGGGAGAGGCTCGCTGGGACTTGTAGTTCTGCAAAAAACAATATTGTTTTATTTTACACAAGGCTCTCAGCCCCCCATCCGCAGCCCTTGGATGGGGGGGGGGGAGACAGCCTCGGGCTTCACCCCTGGCCCTTGGTTTAAGGGGTCCCCACTCCTCCAGGGTACCCCGGCCAGCGGTGACTAGTTGGGGATTTAATGCCACGGCAGGGACCGGTATAAAAAAAAAAAAAGTGTCCCCCGGCTGTGGCATTCTCTCTCCAGCTAGTGGAGACCAGTATTGGTGTTAAAAATACGGGGGACCCCTACGCTTTTTGTCCCCCGTATTTTTTGCACCAGGACCGGACGCAGAGCCCGGTGCTGGTTCTAAAAATACGGGGGATCCCATGTCCATTTTTCCCCCGTATTTTTACAACCAGGACCGGCTTAAAGAGCCCGAGGCTGGTTATGCTTAGGAGGGGGGACCCCACGCAATTTTTTTAGGGTTTTTTAACCATTTTTGTGCCGTCCGAAAAGTCGAATCCAGGACGCACTTATCCGTCAATTGGTCCGTTTTTCGACAGCGGGACTGTCGAATCCGTTTTTTATTGAATATGTCGAATTCCGGCACCCGCCGGCCGGAATTCGACGCTCGAATTTAAAAACGGGCGAAAAAAAGCCACAATTCGCCCGGAATTGCATATACCCCTATATCTACATAAAGGCTTTGTGAAATCTCTACATTTTACACACCAAAGCACTGTCTATTGTTACATCTGGACTTCCCCCTTCATTCATTTAAATTAGATTTTTTTTTCCACTTTCTTATGTTCACCCTCATTTAGCCAATATATAATGTGGGCAAATACAAGACATTGAAGCTCCATTTATTTACAGTGGAATACTTTATCATTTTAAAGCTGCTGTGTCTGTGGCATAGTCTCTGTGCTGGGACCCTGGGGGCTGCCTTCTCAATGCATATTCTTTTCCCAAGGCTACCTGAAGCTGGGGTGAGATATGTAAGAGGGAGGAGCATACAAGCTGCAATCAAACAATTTGGTTCTGAACAACTTAAGGTGGCTATACACTAGTGCGAATTGGACCACGTGAAAAGTGTCAAACTGTATGGAATTTACTTACGATTCT
This sequence comes from Pseudophryne corroboree, assembly GCF_028390025.1. NCBI lineage: Eukaryota > Metazoa > Chordata > Amphibia > Anura > Myobatrachidae > Pseudophryne > Pseudophryne corroboree. Next base: position 181,540,836 of record NC_086445.1, on the reverse strand, counting down.
GATTTGATAAGTGGTCCTGCATGTCGTAAGTGGTATCCACAGATTGTCAGTGCTGCAATAAAAATGTATCATAATTGCAAGCGAAACGGTGCACATCGTCAGTGTTTTTTAGGGGATACGGTCATTAGGTCAATCACACTTAGGTCGACCACTATTGGTCGACAAGCATTGGGTCGACATGACCAATGTCGACATGGAAAAGGGTCGACATGAGTTTTTCACATTTTTTTTTTTATTTATTTATTTTTTTTTACTTTTTCATACTTTACGATCCACGTGGACTACAATTAGGAATAGTAACCTGTGCCGAGCGCAGTGGTAGTGGAGTGAGGCACCTTGCCCGAAGCCATGCAAGGGGACACAGTGCACTAATTGGGGTTCCCCGTCACTTTACGAAGAAAACGACACCAAAAAAAAGTTAAAAAAAAAAAAAAAACTTTCTCCATGTTGACCTTGTTCATGTCGACCCAATGACCATGTCGACCAAAAGTGGTCGACATAATGACTGTCGACCTAATGACCCATACCTGTTTTTAGTACCTCCGATTTATCACATGATACATCTGAAGTTGAGTCACTTGACTGGCATTTTCCTAGACACTCCCACCCATACGGCGGCAGCAGCAGCAGCACACAAGCGGGAGCAGTACCATCCAGCGGATTTTGGTAGGTGCTGTGCACACTGTCCACCAATGTACATGCCTGCACTGCTGTATATACTCTATAGTCCCGCCCATTATTTCAATTTATAAGGAATCTTAGGATAAATCGTGAGTAATGTGTGCGCTGTAGATATAGCTTATGCGATCTATGCCGCCACTTGATAGATCACCTGCGACATATTGTGAGTAAATTGGTATGTGAAAATAAGCAATTGTGTTCAAAATCATAAGTACAGGACTCCCGGGAAGCTGCCGGGGAGTTCAAGGGAAATCACATGCGACATTAACTTAAGGTATGTTGCGGTAGTGTGTGGCCACCTTTAGAGCAGACAAGCACAAATGGAAACACGTCCAGATAAATTTGATTCCTATTTAAAGCACACTTGCCTACATTTTGGACCAAGAGACAAATGCAGGGAGCATGATGATGGGATCTGCGTTGTCGCAGCCTGATCCATGATGCGGGCAATGAGGCATCTGATGTCATCGCAGACTGAGGGCATGGCCATGAGTAGGCGAAAAAGAAAAAGAGATCAGCGCGACTGGAGGGTTGCTTACTTTCCAGGAGAGTAAAGAAGCAGAATATAATGTAGCTATTGCAAATAGAATACAACTGTGAGTAGTAATCAGGTCTTGTATGGAGTGCGCTGCACATAGGGGCAATCCAGTATTGCACACAATGCAGTTGCAAATTCACTCACACTGAATGCAACTATGGGGGTGATTCCGAGTTGTTCGCTCGCTAGCTGCTTTTAGCAGCATTGCACACGTTAAGCCGCCGCCTACTGGGAGTGTATCTTAACATAGCAGAATTGCGAACGAAAGCTTTGCTAATTTTCTCGTAACGATTACCCCACAGTTTCTGAGTAGCTCCAGACTTACTCAGCCATTGCGACCAGCTCAGTCCTTTTCGTTCCTGGATTGACGTAACAAACACACCCAGATTTCGGCCAGCCACTCCCCCGTTTCGGAACTCGAACGCCTGCGTTTTTCCGCACACTCCCATAAAACGGCCAGTTTCCGCCCAGAAACACCCACTTCCTGTCAATCACACTACGATCACCACAGCGATGAAAAAGCGTCATTATGCCGTGAGTAAAATACCTAACTTTTGTGTAAAATAACTAAGCCGATGCGCTCTGCGAACCTTGCGCATGCGCAGTAAGCGACTAATCGCAGTATAGCGAAAATTGGCAACGAGCGAACAACTCGGAATGACCCCCTAAATTAAAATATTACACCATGGGGGTAATTCCAAGTTGATCGCAGCAAGAATTTTGTTAGCAGTTGGGCAAAACCATGTGCACTGCAGGGGAGGCAGATATAACATGTGCAGAAAGAGTTAGATTTGGGTGGGTTATTTTTTTTCTGTGCAGGGTAAATTCTGGCTGCTTTATTTTTACACTGCAAATTAAAATGCAGATTGAACACACCACACCCAAATCTAACTCTCTCTGCACATGTTAAATCTGCCTCCCCTTCAGTGCACATGGTTTTGCCCAACTGCTAACAAAATTCCTGCTGCGATCAACTTGGAATTACCTCCCATATGCAGAGTTACATGCATCTATGTTACGACCGTCACTATCGGTGCATACTTGCACCAGCCATATACCTGGTGCACAAGATTGATCTTAAATCAGACGAATCTTTGCGAACCCACAACTCAGCATAGCCCGTAATACCATAAACCTGTCTCCGACTTACCATCGCGACACTTAACTTATGTGCGAATCCAGTCACGTCAATTCAGAGGAAAATGGAGACAGACTGAGCTGCATATGACTCTGAAGACCATGGTTGTTGACACTCTGCTACAAAGTATGCACAGTGATAAATACTGCATGGTCAGTCCATAAAAAAGGACTAGGTGATTGGGGTCAGGCCACAGTTCTTTATAACAGTAAAGTTAGTGTCACACTTTACACTTTTTTGGCATATGCAAAGATCATGGAGAATTTTCAAATAGGGTCAATCAGGGTGCAAATACCTCTTACACAATTCATACTGGCTGTGTGTGTAACAAGATGTGAAAGGACCTGGTACTTGGGATGCCAGAAATTCACCTGTCCCAGATCATCAGGATATAAACATATAAACTCCAAGTATTCCATTTCCTTAAAAAACAAATAATGATTACTATTTTGTTTGCACATGTACAGAACAAGAATCAATACATCAAGGGTCACACACCTCAAGGTGGGTACACGCTAGGCGATGTGCTGTATGAGCGACGTCGCCTAATGTGTTCCCTTCCCTGCTGGTCAGTGGCATGGCATACACACTGAGCAACAGGACGACCAGATCGCTCAGTGACAAACACAGCAGCTGGGCCATGCATGTAGCTTTTGGACGACAGTCTAAATTGAGCTGCATGCACGGCGGGGGTTGTTAATGACCCGCGGGTCCTGCACTGCCGGTGGTATACACACTTGCCGAGAAAGTAAACGACATTGCTGATGGTTTACACACAACTCCGATGTGCATGACCCGTTCTGCGCATGTGCAAAATGGGTAATGCTTTGTTACAGGCTGTACTGTACATCCTGGGCCGCAGTGTGATTGACAGGCTGCGGACGTTTGGGGCATAGAGAGGCTGGTTCCGGGCATCGTTCCTGAATCCGATGCAGATTTTCTGGCCTCGGCTATGGATAAGAGACGCCCATTGCGAGTAACCTGAGGGTTACTGAGATAGGTGATGTTCTTGCAAGCGACCCGATACTGCGTCCGAGGATGCAGCAGCAGATCACACAGGCATACAGGAGGCATCTTCTGCAGCATCAGCATATTTGCATACAGCGGCTGCGTTCACAGGGCGAGATTCAAATCTCCGCCCCCCCTCGCACCCACCAGCAGTATTCTAGGGGGAAGCGAGCTGAAATGTGCGTAAAGGGACCCGTTTGGGTACCAAAATGGGTCTTTTCATGCTCACGCCCATTACTTTAGTCGGTTTAGGTGCTTTGCACACCTAAACCAGAGTGTAATGGGCGCGATCAGCACGATAACTGGGGGCATTTGAATATCGCCCCTCGATCTCCCGTCACTTTAGATGGGAGATTGGGGGTGCGATAAGATTTGAATTCCCCCCCAATGAGTCTACCTATGAATCACCTCCATAGTTTTCTCGCAAGCACATCGGCATTTATTAATGCTGTACGTTTCAAGAATATCTCAATGGCAAGCTCTCCCGGTAAGAGCTGTCCATTGCTATAGAAGGGTTTCTAGGTTTAGGACCCAGGAGTCCTTCAGCGTATGCGCAGAGTGACATGCGCGCCGCAGGGGATGCTGGGAGGGATATGATTGGATCACTCTCTGGGGGAAACACCCATAGGCTTCTACAGGGTAATGCCATCTAAAGAGAGTTGCCCGCCGCATCCAAGCTCCGGAATGTATCCATTCTAGAGCTTGGTGTATATGCAGTCAAACCTCCGACAACACACTTTTTCCAAGGTTTGACTGCAAGTGATGCTCTGATGCATGCTGCCCCTTATCTCGCACATCAATCTTCAATACATTATGAAGCTGTCGACCCACATTTGCCGTATGCTGAACTCGTTCTTTACTTGTGATAAAGGAGATGTGCCATCTCAGAATTTCCCCAATGTGTTTGGCAGTGGTCACTTGTTGCTCAGAAATAATCATTATGCATGTCAATAGTTTTGGGGGCTCCTACATTGTCAGATTACTTACCTGTACTGTAATCAGTACTAATTACACCCACAAATTCCTGTTACAACTAAAGATTTAGGGGTCTATGGGGTCTATTCATGAAGCAGTGAAAAGAGTAGAGAAGTGAGCCTGTGAAGAAGTTGTCCATAGCAACCAATCAGCTGCTCCGTACAATTGTATAGTATGCAAATTATAAAGTTTACGTCAACGCTGATCGGTGGCCATGGGAAACCTCTCCACTGGCTCACTTCTGCACACTTTTTACTGCTTCATGAATAGACCCCTATGTACTAAGCCCTGGAGACAGCTTAAGGGGGATATGTACTAAGCAGTGATAAAAGTGGAGAAGCGAGCCAGTGGCAACCCATGGCAACCAATCAGCTGCTCTGTATACTTTTATAGTATGTGAGCCTGTGGAGAAGTTGTCCATGGCAACCAATCAGCTGCTCTGTATACTTTTATAGTATGTAAATTATAAATGTTACATCAATGCTGATTAGTTGCCATTGACAACTTCTCCACTGGCTCCCTTCTGTACTTTTATCACTACTTAGTACATGTCCCCCTAAGGGGTCTATTCATGAAGCAGTGAAAAGTATGCCAGTGGAGAAGTTGGCCATGGCAACCAATCAGCATTGAAGTAACATTTATAATTTGCATACTAGACAATTGTACGGAGCAGCTGATTGGTTGCCATGGGCAACATCTCCACAGGCTCACTTCTCCACACTTTTCACTGCTTCGTGAATGGACCCCAAAGTGGACAAAGCTTCTAACTGTCATTTTTCAAACACAGCCTGTAACATGGCAGTTAGGAGCTGATTGGCTGGAACTCTCTCTTATTCCTCTTTATCACTCTCCAAGGTTTAGTACATTCAGTAGACCCCAATGTCTGTTTAGGTTGGATTGGAGCAGATTTACTGTAGTACAGAAACATCCAATGCTCACAGATGAACAAGCCTTTAATATACCAATCTCTCCAATGGCCTTCTCTTTTTTGCTGAGAACCTCTGATGCTTCTCCTGTGTTTACAGAAGAGACAGGAAGCTTACACAATGTTATGCTTTATGTAGGATGATGGAAACTTGTGTATATACACGGGCTACTACTGCACCTCGCTACTTCCTGAAGCACCCCTACGATAACGTCACAGACCGCAATGCCTTTCCAAGTGTACACATGGAATAGCAGCGGGTACACCAATAACAGACCCTTTCAGTACTGCTTCAGCTATAGGAATACTCCACACGCCCACCAGAACAGGCCTTCTCAAACCACAGCCTTACTATTTTATGTAAGTAGCTATATATACAGTAAAAAAAAAAAAAAAAAAAGCTCTGTGTAAGATATTTATATTAATCACCACTAGAACAAACTTATTCTAAATATTCCTGCAATACAATGTGTATGGGAAGTGCCCACTTTAAGAGTAGTGGCACATAGGCACTTTCTCAGCTTCAGAACTCCCACAATTAATTATTGTAGTGCTGTTATCACAGCTGGAAAACGTGGCACTTTTACAGCTTGCAGCTCGTAATGAGCACTTAAAGTGCTCCGTGTGACAGTCTTCCGAGATAAAATGTATTACAATTGGAGAGGGTTTTGCTACAGTACTTTGTACACAAAAGCAGAATACATGGCTTGTGTAGTATTCTCTCCGTACTACTGATAATGACAAATTATTTCAGTTACAGACAATTAGACACTGAGCTTTAAATATGGCAGTGACAGCGGGAGTGACACACCCTGGTCAGGGAGGAAATAAAATAAATGGATATAGGAGTAGAGGGATAGCATTTCTTAGGGTACGATTCAATCCGATGACAGCTGAATAGCGCTGGGAATTTAGCTTCCAGGGATGCAAGTAGAAATCCCATTGTTGGGTGTCACGGGGCGCTGTATTCTGGGACCTAATTCCCTATTCAACGGTCATCAAATTGAATCATGCCCTTAGTTTGGCATTAAGGGGCTGATGCGGAGTTGAATTCTAGATGGGGGCAATTGCTCTCACATTACATGCACGGAAACATCTATATTTCACTTGTATTCAGTATTGTGCGCATCTTTGCAGCAGGACTGCCCCTATCTGTAGGTTTGGTTTCATAATTGCCATTAACAGGGGCGGATTAAGAGGTCAGGGGTCCCCAGGGCAGAACAGTAGAGGCCACCACCCTCTGCCCAATTTTATTATTTTCATTGTTTGGTTATAAGCGATAATATAATTGTTTGGTTATTTAATGATTGCCCACTTAATATAATAAAAAAGGTATGACATGTTGTTTCATTTTGAACTATGTATACATAATTATTAAGTAGGACAACTTATAGGGGCAGTCTCTGCATGTCCTATCTGTTTCTACGCTTCAAGTTAGTATATGGTACAGTAAAATGTAAACATTTTGTAGTTACTTTTGTACAGACAGTACTAATACAAGCATCCAAGTGCACCCCCCCCCCAACACGTGGTGCGCCTAGGCACATGCCTAATAGGAAATTCTCCACTGACCATTGTCAGGGCACACTTACATCAGTCATTAGAGTCATCTGAGCACAGGCATGTTTACATGTACACTTAAATCTGCATATCCCCCAATTCCATCCGCCCAACCTCCCCGAACGTTACCTACATGGGCTCGCCCAGTTACAACACAGTTATGCTTCCGGGTGCCTTCAATTGGCATGCACCGCCACATTTACATACATTTGGCTCAACAAGTGAAAAAAAGCACAATACAATCCGCGAACGAACGTGTGTTCACCTTTGCACAGCCCCTAACTGCATATGTGTTACCTAGCATAGCATTACATTTTGGGCCACAACTATACAAGCTGGCTGTAGTTTTGGGCAGCCACGGAAACCTGATTAACTACTTTGCTAATACAAGAATCTGTACCGCTAAAGCTTGTTACACACTGGAGTGATATCGTGACGATTGGCACTTCATAACAACAAATCTACATCGCCTGTTGCATGCGACTTTGCATATGACAATAAAGGATGGAACAATAAATCGTGCAGTCATTCATTAAAATGTGTAGCGTGTACCAGCAATCAGGCTCAATAGAAACATCGGCCCCACTGGCGGCCGCTCCAGTGTGTACCCGACACTTATCGAGGATTAAGCAGAAATCCCAATAAGCAGCCCAAGGAGACCCGTTTTTCATCCGATAACTTATCCCCGATTCCATGTGTTATCGGCCGATAACAGGCCATTTACCGCAAAGTAAAAACGTGCTGTAACTGGATAGCCCGTGCTGTAAATTACGGCATGTAACAGGATACCGCCCTTCATGTATTTTGAGACCCCTTATGAACTAGCAAAAATTTTAATGTGAAAATCAAAGACAACACATTTCTGTGACTGTACTTGGAGAAGCTTGCCAACATCTATTTGGAATCTCTACTGTATATATACAGTATTCTATATAAATATAATGCCCCCAATATTTGGTATTACCGCTGCTGCACAACATTGCGCATTTCTGTCCAAACAGAGAGGGGCCTGTCCTAGGTCAGCGGGAAGGCGGGGACAGTTCTCGGAAAAGGCACAGCAGTTAGCCTGGGAAAAGTGCGAGAAGAACTGCGGTGGCAGTCATCTTGTCAGGGAGAGAAATCAGGGCTGAGTGACGTCACTTCAAGATTACAGTAAAAGGCCCCATACACTAGAATGATAATGCCTGATTTCATCCGATTTCGGGCATTCGGCCCGATATATCGGGTGAAATCTGGCATTTTGGAGGTGTTCCCGATTCGATCCGCGTTCCCGTGAGCATCGGATCGGATCCTCCAGATTTAACATGCTGCACTCGTGATATGTCGGACCCCGCAGGCATGGCTGGGATCGCCCAAGATACATCGTATGCAAAAGGACAGCATACGATGTATCTTGGGCGATCCTGCCGCCCGGGGAGGCTGCCGGGGTGATCGCCTGCGAAGCAGAGCCAAGAGAATAGAAAAAAAACAAGGTTCAGAGATCAGGATGTGATCAGAAGCCATGTCTGCATTTGCAAGAAGAATCTGACCCTGGTGAACAGATCATTTGGGTAAGAATGTTTAAGCTCTTAAATGATACTTGCCTACACTTCCGGAAGAGCCAAGAGGCTCCTAAATATCGAGTGGCGCTCCTGGCCAGCATGAAGAATATTTAAGTCTCCCAGAGCCTGCCGGCGTCTGCCTGGTGGCGCCCGTTACTGCAATAATGTGGACTGTCTGTGTGGCCAATGATACGATTTGCGCTGCATCATGTCATTGAAGCTACACCCCCTGCTTTACAATGCCAGAAATCTTGACCTTGTATAGGCACAGGGGCAGGGCCATAATTAGGTGATTGCTCCGCCACACCCCTCACACACCCTCGGCTGCCTCCTCAAACATGGATATCCTTAAAACTTGGACTGTAATGGCAGAGTTTAGAAACTGCTATAGTGTATTGGAGAATGATGGAGTTTGCATTCATTTTAATACTTTAGGACGCACCTGCTAAATGTCTTTTAGGAATATTTTATCTCTATTGAACTAGTGTCCTATGACGATGGTTAATGCATATTATTGCAAGGTTTATTACATACATTCACTGTATCTTTATCCTTGAATAACTGGAGTTGCACTAGTTTTACAGACATCAGTAGGCGAAGAATAAACACCACCGTTCTTTTACATACTTACCAAATCATACCTCTTTGTGTCTGTTTTGGGTACTGTCCTTACCTCTCTGCCAAGGTGTGGTACAGAAAGAGTATCTCAGGTGGTAAGCTGACCAAGTACTTCCATGTTGTATTCAACGCGCCCACTATACCTCCCCACCCCGGGGTACCACATATATCTATATATAGTTGCATGATGGCATGGCCATGGTCTGCAATTCTCTACAGATGATAGAAAACCAATAATTTGTACATGAAATCACATGTACAGGAAAGGAGGAATAATGAACGTCTGGTTAAATACATTATTTTTCTGTATTTAAAATATATGACTTCCTTGATTATGAGTTCTATAAAGAAACAGTAAATGATCAATAATATCGCCCACCTGCCTTACTAGATTCTAAGTTATCTTATCTCTGGCATGCTTTACCTGCCAATATTATTTTATGTACATCAATATGAAGTATTGAGGACAAAATAAAGTCTAATAACTCGTAGATAAAAAGCAAAACAAATCTCATGCATTTGGTGAGTCAACAAAACTTCAAAGAGGAAAGACTGTGACATGCAGCGCTGTAACAGGGAGGAGACAGGTAATGTCTATTGTGCATGTTACAATCCGAGCATCACTTATGGAGTCACCTGGATCCCCAGCTCACATTCCACAGACACATGTATGAAGGTTACTGTTGTCGGGGGGAGGGTAGTGTCATTTACCCAAACACCACTGTACATTGGTGAAGTCTTAGCTGAAAGTGTGACTCCTGTGCCAGCCCTCACAGCACCAGCTGCATCTGATTTACTGATCAGAACGGCTGATTCCATCTGCATGTGCTGCCAATCCATTAACTGTCATGTAAATCCTTCCCTATATGAAGTATGTTAGCTATCTCACAGCTGTGGAAATAATCACAGAGAATAGAGACATCCTCAGGTCACTATAAAGCAAATAGTACAGGAGCACCAATTGACCCTGTGTGACTATATGGGGCATAGTACAGAGCTAGGGCACCCCATGCACTCCCCATAACCAAAGAGCCATGTGAATCATTAATGGCTATGGCACTCATACACACTACATATATACAATAGCTACCACGTATAAGACAACACATCACGAGAAGTTTGCAGCATAGTTAGAAGGTTATACATCAGCATTGCCCACTACTGTGTCTGCAGAGAGCAGCAGGATGGACCTGACACCTCTGTACCTCAGTTAGATGCATTGTCCTCTCCACACGTCCAGTCTCCTGTCCTCCCAGAGCACAACTCCCCGCACAGCCCATGCAGGACACATAACATGACACGCCACAGCACGACAGACACCGCGCCAGGCTGCAGAACAGACAGAGCGCTCTGTGTGTAAGTGTGTGCAGTGCTGCGTGCAGAGCTCCGCCTGGGGGCGGGTCAGGGGGGCGCACTCACCGTCCACCCCTCCACTCCACTACAGCCAGGTTTTCCTAATGGAAAACAATTCGTACAGCGATAGATCAGCGTTCTGCGCCTGCATGAGCGCAAGCATTAGCTTCACTCCTGTAAAATCACTGCACACAGCTGTCTCCCACCATTCGGAGCTACATTGTTACAAATTCCTCAGACTGACATGGTAAAAATCCCCAAGCACTGGATACATATGTTCATGTGGTATTACCAAGTGCTATTACAAAATATATATATATATATATATATATATATATATATATATATATATATATATATATATATCGATAGATAGATAGATAGATAGATAGATAGATAGATAGATAGATAGATAGATAGATAGACAGACATACAGATATATGTTGATAGATAGATAGATAGATAGATAGATAGATAGATAGATAGATAGATAGATAGAGAGTGTGCACCAGGTGTCACCAGACTCGGTGACTCCTCTTCCTGCATGCTCAAACGGTAAGCCAAGTCAATGTGTTGGCTGGCCACACCCTCTCTAGAGGCTGGTCACACCCCTAAACATTGCCCCTTGCCGCTGCATTCTCCCGGAGGGCCCTATATGCTCCAGTCCAACACTGGTCCCTGATGAAAGTGCACTGGACCTAACATTTTGGAAGAAAGGATGTTTAATCATAGTTACCTACTTTCTGGCAGCCCTCTCCGGGAGAGAGCTGCCAGGTCGGCTCAGTGGAGGGGCTGTCCGGGACGATGATGAGAGGAGGGGGCGGGGAGGAGGCGGAATGGGGCGTGGTGGAGGCGGTATGAGGGCGGGGTTACAGCGACACCGCGTTTAAGCCACGCCCCCGCTCTGTAATGCCGCTATAACCGGCATTTTCCAGCAGGGGGCGTGACTACGATGACGCGATTCTAATTGAATCGCGTCATCGAGTGTCCGGACCGCCCACTCAGTGGCGCACCCAGGGGGGGGTTTCCGAGCACCCAGAAACCCCCTCCACTAAAAAAAAAAAATTTTTTTTTTTTTTAGCTGCATGAGTATTATTAATGGCTGTCCAGCGTCCTCTGCAGCCTGATGTCTTCCTGGTGGCACTTGTAAGTGCAGTAAAAGTTTACTTTATTTTAATTATAGTACATATATATCCATGTGCATACATATATACACATGTATATATACATGCATACATATAAACACACACACATATGATATATACATGTGTGTATATATATGTGTACTGTATGTGTATATATATATATATATATATATATATATATGTATGCATGTTTAATATGCTATGTATATGTGTTTATGTATGTGTGTGTGTGTATATATATATATATATATATATAGATAGATACCCTTGTAGTAGCCGGTAGAGATGAGCGCCTGAAATTTTTCGGGTTTTGTGTTTTGGTTTTGGGTTCGGTTCCGCGGCCGTGTTTTGGGTTCAACCGCGTTTTGGCAAAACCTCACCGAATTTTTTTTGTCGGATTCGGGTGTGTTTTGGATTCGGGTGGTTTTTTCAAAAAACCCTAAAAAACATCTTAAAACATTGAATTTGGGGGTCATTTTGATCCCATAGTATTATTAACCTCAATAACCATAATTAACACTCATTTTCAGTCTATTCTGAACACCTTACACCTCACAATATTATTTTTAGTCCTAAAATTTGCACCGAGGTCGCTGGATGACTAAGCTCAGCGACCCTAGTGGCCGACACAAACACCGGGCCCATCTAGGAGTGGCACTGCAGTGTCACGCAGGATGTCCCTTCCAAAAAACCCTCCCCAAACAGCACATGACGCAAAGAAAAAAAGAGGCGCAATGAGGTAGCTGTGTGAGTAAGATTAGCGACCCTAGTGGCCGACACAAACACCTGGCCCATCTAGGAGTGGCACTGCAGTGTCACGCAGGATGTCCCTTCCAAAAAACCCTCCCCAAACAGCACATGACGCAAAGAAAAAAAGAGGCGCAATGAGGTAGCTGACTGTGTGAGAAAGATAAGCGACCCTAGTGGCCGACACAAACACCGGGCCCATCTAGGAGTGGCACTGCAGTGTCACGCAGGATGTCCCTTACAAAAAACCCTCCCCAAACAGCACATGACGCAAAGAAAAATAAAAGAAAAAAGAGGTGCAAGATGGAATTGTCCTTGGGCCCTTCCCACCCACCCTTATGTTGTATAAACAAAACAGGACATGCACACTTTAACCAACCCATCATTTCAGTGACAGGGTCTGCCACACGACTGTGACTGAAATGACGGGTTGGTTTGGACCCCCACCAAAAAAGAAGCAATTAATCTCTCCTTGCACAAACTGGCTCTACAGAGGCAAGATGTCCACCTCATCATCATCCTCCGATATATCACCGTGTACATCCCCCTCCTCACAGATTATCAATTCGTCCCCACTGGAATCCACCATGTCAGCTCCCTGTGTACTTTGTGGAGGCAATTGCTGCTGGTCAATGTCTCCGCGGAGGAATTGATTATAATTCATTTTAATGAACATCATCTTCTCCACATTTTCTGGATGTAACCTCGTACGCCGATTGCTGACAAGGTGAGCGGCGGCACTAAACACTCTTTCGGAGTACACACTTGTGGGAGGGCAACTTAGGTAGAATAAAGCCAGTTTGTGCAAGGGCCTCCAAATTGCCTCTTTTTCCTGCCAGTATAAGTACGGACTGTGTGACGTGCCTACTTGGATGCGGTCACTCATATAATCCTCCACCATTCTATCAATGGTGAGAGAATCATATGCAGTGACAGTAGACGACATGTCCGTAATGGTTGTCAGGTCCTTCAGTCCGGACCAGATGTCAGCATCAGCAGTCGCTCCAGACTGCCCTGCATCACCGCCAGCGGGTGGGCTCGGAATTCGGATTTGGGATTTCGAAGAATGCACAGTTCTTTGCTGTGCTGCTTTTGCCAGCTTGAGTCTTTTCATTTTTCTAGCGAGAGGCTGAGTGCTTCCATCCTCATGTGAAGCTGAACCACTAGCCATGAACATAGGCCAGGGCCTCAGCCGTTCCTTGCCACTCCGTGTGGTAAATGGCATATTGGCAAGTTTACGCTTCTCCTCCGACAATTTTATTTTAGGTTTTGGAGTCCTTTTTTTTCTGATATTTGGTGTTTTGGATTTGACATGCTCTGTACTATGACATTGGGCATCGGCCTTGGCAGACGACGTTGCTGGCATTTCATCGTCTCGGCCATGACTAGTGGCAGCAGCTTCAGCACGAGGTGGAAGTGGATCTTGATCTTTCCCTAATTTTGGAACCTCAACTTTTTTGTTCTCCATATTTTATAGGCAGAACTAAAAGGCACCTCAGGTAAACAATGGAGATGGATGGATTGGATACTAGTATACAATTATGGACGGACTGCCACGGTTAGGTGGTATAAAAAAACCACGGTTAGGTGGTATATAATACAATTATGGATGGACGGACTGCCTGCCGAGTTCCGACACAGAGGTAGCCACAGCCGTGAACTACCGCACTGTACACTGGTTGATAAAGAGATAGTAGTATACTCGTAACAACTAGTATGACACTATGACGACGGTATAAAGAATGAAAAAAAAAACACGGTTAGGTGGTATATATTATAATAATAATACAATTATGGATGGACGGACTGCCTGCCGACTGCCGACACAGAGGTAGCCACAGCCGTGAACTACCGCACTGTACACTGGTTGATAAAGAGATAGTAGTATACTCGTAACAACTAGTATGACACTATGACGACGGTATAAAGAATGAAAAAAAAACCACGGTTAGGTGGTATATATTATAATAATAATACAATTATGGATGGACGGACTGCCTGCCGACTGCCGACACAGAGGTAGCCACAGCCGTGAACTACCGCACTGTACACTGGTTGATAAAGAGATAGTAGTATACTCGTAACAACTAGTATGACACTATGACGACGGTATAAAGAATGAAAAAAAAACCACGGTTAGGTGGTATATATTATAATAATAATACAATTATGGATGGACGGACTGCCTGCCGACTGCCGACACAGAGGTAGCCACAGCCGTGAACTACCGCACTGTACACTGGTTGATAAAGAGATAGTAGTATACTCGTAACAACTAGTATGACACTATGACGACGGTATAAAGAATGAAAAAAAAACCACGGTTAGGTGGTATATATTATAATAATAATACAATTATGGATGGACGGACTGCCTGCCGACTGCCGACACAGAGGTAGCCACAGCCGTGAACTACCGCACTGTACACTGGTTGATAAAGAGATAGTAGTATACTCGTAACAACTAGTATGACACTATGACGACGGTATAAAGAATGAAAAAAAAACCACGGTTAGGTGGTATATATTATAATAATAATACAATTATGGATGGACGGACTGCCTGCCGACTGCCGACACAGAGGTAGCCACAGCCGTGAACTACCGCACTGTACACTGGTTGATAAAGAGATAGTAGTATACTCGTAACAACTAGTATGACACTATGACGACGGTATAAAGAATGAAAAAAAAATCCGGGTAAGTGGTATATATTATAATAATAATACAATTATGGATGGACGGACTGCCTGCCGACTGCCGACACAGAGGTAGCCACAGCCGTGAACTACCGCACTGTACACTGGTTGATAAAGAGATAGTAGTATACTCGTAACAACTAGTATGACACTATGACGACGGTATAAAGAAAGAAAAAAAAATACCACAGTTAGGTGGTATATATTATAATAATAATACAATTATGGATGGACGGACTGCCTGCCGACTGCCGACACAGAGGTAGCCACAGCCGTGAACTACCGCACTGTACACTGGTTGATAAAGAGATAGTAGTATACTCGTAACAACTAGTATGACACTATGACGGTATAAAGAATGAAAAAAAAACCACGGTTAGGTGGTATATATTATAATAATAATACAATTATGGATGGACGGACTGCCTGCCGACTGCCGACACAGAGGTAGCCACAGCCGTGAACTACCGCACTGTACACTGGTTGATAAAGAGATAGTAGTATACTCGTAACAAGTATGACACTATGACGACGGTATAAAGAAAGAAAAAAAAATACCACGGTTAGGTGGTATATATTGTAATACAATTATGGATGGACGGACTGCCTGCCGAGTTCCGACTGCCGACACAGAGGTAGCCACAGCCGTGAACTACCGCACTGTACTGTGTCTGCTGCTAATATAGACTGGTTGATAAAGAGATAGTATACAATACATACAACAATATACTACTATACTGGTGGTCAGGCACTGGTCACCACTAGTCACACTGGCAGTGGCACTCCTGCAGCAAAAGTGTGCACTGTTTAATTTTAAATTAATATAATATTATGTACTCCTGGGGGCTCCTGCTATAACAACCTGCAGTGCTCCCCAGTCTCCCCCACAATTATTATAAGCTTTGCCTTTTATACATTGATGTGCAGCACACTGGGCTGAGCTGAGTGCACACAGACTGAGTCACACTGTGTGACTGGCTGCTGCTGTGTATCGTTTTTTTTCAGGCAGAGAACGGATATAGCAGAGAACGGATATATTATATTAAAATAAATAAAAGTTAACTAACAACAACTGCACTGGTCACTGTGGTAAACTCTGTCTGACTCTGCACAATCTCTCTCTCTCTTCTAATCTAATTTCTAATGGAGAGGACGCCAGCCACGTCCTCTCCCTATCAATCTCAATGCACGTGTGAAAATGGCGGCGACGCGCGGCTCCTTATATAGAATCCGAGTCTCGCGAGAATCCGACAGCGTCATGATGACGTTCGGGCGCGCTCGGGTTAACCGAGCAAGGCGGGAGGATCCGAGTCTGCTCGGACCCGTGAAAAAAACATGAAGTTCGTGCGGGTTCGGTTTCAGAGAAACCGAACCCGCTCATCTCTAGTAGCCGGCACTCGGAAGGCCTCCTTGGGCTTTCTGGCTCAGGTGCCATCCTATGAGGTTTCCACCTCCATCACTATCCCATGTTAAGAAGGCGGTACTCAGAGACTTGAAGGTGCAAAAGAATATTTAGTAAACAAGCTGCAGAGTTACATCAACGTTTCGGGGCGCGCAGCCCCTTCATCATCCTGAAACGTTGATGTAACTCTGCAGCTTGTTTACTAAATATTCTTTTGCACCTTCAAGTCTCTGAGTGCCGCCTTCTTTACATGGGATAGATATATATATATATATATACACACACACACACACACTAGTTTTACGGACCCAGCATATACTAGGTCACCCCAGTCCCCACCCCCGTGATTGGCTCCACCCAGTTCTGGAAAAAAAAACCCATGCAAATCCTGCGTTTGCCACTGCCACTTTACTCTCAAAGTGGGCGGCCGGACAGGAGGGAAGTGAAAAGCGGGAGACTTGTCTGCTCTTCCGTGGGGCCGGGAGGGTCACCCGATTTTCGTGAGCCTCCCGGCCATTCCGGGAGAGTAGGCAAGTATGTGTTTATTAGTTCCCTGTAGTGTCAGAGTGCCGCCTCATTGCTCGCTCCCACGTTCTACTGTATCTAGGTAATTGTGATTTGCGTGTATATATATATATATATATATATATATATTCTTTGTATTTTTCATATACTTTATATAGTCAAAACTCTGGTTTAAACATTAGTATGATAGGAAATGCTCTGCCTCAAATCACTGCACGCCACTGTACCTCTTGCACGCTAGAGACGCGTTCGTGGATGAAAGGGGCATGGCCTAAACTGGAGGGGTGTGGCCTAGTGTATGATCCCGGTGACATTACTCCGGGGGCAGCCCAGCATCCCTGAAGATTGCTAGGTTGCCTCTGGAGACCAGTCAGAGCCGGCTTTAGGCATAGGCAAACTAGGCAAATGCCTAGGGCATTTGGTATGCTTAGGGGCACCAGCAGCTTCTGCTGATTAAAATGATATGCGGCATGCATATATTCTGTATGTATTCCTTGAAATCACTGTAATGTAGCATTTCGTGTTCTAATTGTAAAGCGCAACGGAATATGCTGCGCTATATAAGAAACTGTTAATTAATAAATAAATAAATAAATAAATACATTTCGTACACAGATACAGCCGCATTTTCACACAGAATATAGGCATGCTGCATATCATTTTAATCAGCAGAAGCTGCTTGTGCATCCTAGCCACATAGTAAAGCAAATAAGATGCATTTTCATAAACAAAAGGCGCCCAACGTTAGCAGAGCTGCCAGCTGACTCATGCCAGGCATCTCTTGCAGAATTAGCGGCGGTGCTAGGGCGCACCAGCCAAATCTTGCCTAGGGCATCATATTGGTTAGGGCCGGTTCTGAGACCAGTCATTGTATAGTCAATGTATAATTCAAGTGCACAGTCTGGAACCTGAGGAGGGCGTGGGCTCCCCAGCAATGGGACCCACCAGGGGTTTCCCCTATACCCCTATGGCCCAGTCAGGGACAAATTCCATTTAACAACTGACTCATTTATACTGTTTATCTTGTATATTACTACAAGAACACTGCAACACTTTGAAAATAGTAAGTAAAAATAGTAAAAAGAAAAAACAAAAGTATTAGGAAATTCATGGAAAAATGCTTTATTTTAATAATAAAGCATGTTTGCAACAGGAAACACCAGCTAACGCGCTGCTGAGATGGCATAAGGTGTCGGAGTACAACAGCAGTACTTGTACATGATAAATACAGATGTAGACAGATATCCCAATGCTCAGAACCCCTACGGAAAGGACTGGGGTTAGGGTAAGTTTTAGGGTTAGGGTTAGGCTGCGGGAGGGTTAAGATGTGAGAGTGGTGGATTAGTATTAGGGTTAAAATACAAATATCCGTCTGGATTTTGAACGTCAGGATGCCAGTGTTGGCATTCTGATCGTCGTATCCTGTGCACCAGGCTATCGATACCATCCCAATAAATAGGCTTCCTGCATATGTCCAGAGTCTGTGTGCACAGTCACAGGTGCGGTATAGACGCATGGTTTCAGAAATTTATTGAAAATGGTATTGGGTGTTTCTGTAAGGTGACTGGGAGGTGACAGAGAGGTGGCTATGTGGGTGCATCGAAATGGTCCATGTTTTGGGAGTGTTGCGGGCTGACGTAATTAGGCACTCCGATGCATAATCACTCACAATGGATGCCACTCTCTAATGGACAATCTGCACCTAGCATGGGGGTGGTGCATGTTTTGATGGTGCAACCAATGTTTGCATTAAAGGATGCATCAAGTGGCTAAAGATGCTCAAATTGGGTGTCTTTGTCCTTGTACATTTAGGTGCACGGATGTCACCAGTGAAGGTCTTGTAGCGG
Source organism: Pseudophryne corroboree (assembly GCF_028390025.1). NCBI lineage: Eukaryota > Metazoa > Chordata > Amphibia > Anura > Myobatrachidae > Pseudophryne > Pseudophryne corroboree. The sequence goes on along the minus strand of NC_086445.1, from coordinate 181,522,135 downwards.
TATTTGCATAAAGGCACAGACACAATACCATCTATAAGCACACACAATCCTACTCAGAATCAGGCCCCAAGTCTCATCCTCCAAATTAGGGATCAGGGCTGTGTGCTCCTTCCGGACTTATTTATTTTGATCCGCCAGATGGAGAACTGGTAGATCACAGAGGTCCATCAGGGCAATATTCGGTTAGCCCTTAAACTAGGCTACCACTTGGTCTCTTCTGGATATTATGACATTGGTAGACAGCACTGATACCTTTTTTTCTACTCAATCTACTTATGCACTAGAGATTTCAGGTCAAATATTTGAAGTCAGATTGAAAATATATTATTCTTGATTCTCGGATCTTCTATCTTTGCTATTTATTACAACTGAACTTAACAGCAGAGTTATAACTGTGGGTGTGTGACTGGTGCCGTCACTCTGCAGCCTGGAGGGCTGCCTAGTTTGTTCTTAGGATGTGCCCAGTGCTCAGCTTCTTGAGCCCAATACCCTCTGCCATGACTTCATAACGACACGTGCTGTGGCGGTGCCAGCCAGGGTGTATTAGTGCCCAGCAACAGTACGGATTGTCAGCCATCCACGACTACTGTAAAGGTCAGCAACGGACTGGGCCTCCGTTTTGGCCTGGGCATTTGTGAGGGTGCGCGCGTCGTGGGCACATGTCATGGGGGAATGCCATCACGATCAATGAGGGCATGCCGCGAATCATGGGGACATTGACTCATGGAATGCCCCAATTTCTATGACCGGGGAGGGGCGTGGACTCGCGGCATGCCCCCATTTCCATGGAGGGGGGGGGGGGGGTCAGCTAAACCAGATAGACAGAGGCTGCGCATCACACGGCCTTCACGGCTCTCTGTGGGACCGGAACGGCCCACTTGCCCATCGGCCCTTCCGGCATGTGCCAGAAGTGCCAGATGGCCAGTCCGGCCCTTGTTAAGATGCATACACATGGTGCGATGTGTGCTTACAATTTTGACTATATAGTCAAAATCGTAATAGAAGTTAGCACATATCGCACCGTGTGTATACAGCTTGCGATACCGATGCGCGCTCCCATGGGATCAGTATCTCAAGAAAAAATAGACTGTGCAGGCATGGCAATTTTGACTACAATCTCGGCCCTCATTCCGTGTTGTTCGCTCGTTGCCGATTTTCGCTATGCTGCGATTTGTTGCTAATTGCGCATGCGCAAGGCACGCAGGGCGCATGCGCTTAGTTGTTTAATAAAAAACTTAGCAGTTTTGCTGTGGATTCTGCGGCGCTTTTCAGTCACACTGCTGATCGGTGAATGATTGACAGGAAAGGGGCGTTTCTGGGTGGTAACTGAGCGTTTTCCGGGAGTGTGCTAAAAAACGCAGGCATGTCAGGGAAAAACGCGGGAGTGTCTGGAGAAACGGGGGAGTGGCTGGCCGAACGCAGGGCGTGTTTGTGACGTCAAACCAGGAACGAAACGGACTGAGCTGATCGCAATCTGTGAGTAGGTCTGGAGCTACTCAGAAACTGCAAATAATTATTTATTAGCAGTTCTGCTAATCTTTCGTTCGCAATTCTGCTATGCTAAGATACACTCCCAGAGGGCGGTGGCCTAGCGTGTGCAATGCTGCTAAAAGCAGCTAGCGAGCTAACAACTCGGAATGAGGGCCATAGTGCATATCGCATGTGTTTCCAGTAGTAGCTTACGATACCGATCTAAGTCATCAAAGCCTCTATTTATTTACACAGAAAGAGACACTCCCCCTGTCAAAATCGCAAGTAAATATAGTAAAAATTGGTGGAACTTTGGGGGTCATTCCGAGTTGTTCGCTCGCAAGCGGATTTTAGCAGATTTGCTCATGCTAAGCCGCCGCCTACTGGGAGTGAATCTTAGCATCTTAAAAATGCGAACGATGTATTCGCAATATTGCGATTACACACCTCGTAGCAGTTTCTGAGTAGCTCCAGACTTACTCGGAATCTGCGATCAGTTCAGTGCTTGTCGTCCCTGGTTTGACGTCACAAACACACCCAGCGTTCGCCCAGACACTCCTCCGTTTCTCCGGCCACTCCTGCGTTTTTTCCGGAAACGGTAGCGTTTTTTCCCACACGCCCATAAAACGGCCTGTTTCCGCCCAGTAACACCCATTTCCTGTCAATCACATTACGATCGCCAGAACGATGAAAATGGCGTGAGTAAAATTCCTAAGTGCATAGCAAATTTACTTGGCGCAGTCGCAGTGCGGACATTGCGCATGCGCATTAAGCGGAAAATCGCTGCAATGCAAAGATTTTTACCGAGCGAACAACTCGGAATGACCCCCTTTGTTATCAGTTGGGCAAAACCATGTGCACTGCAGGTGGGGCAGATATAACGTGCAGAGAGAGTTAGATTTGGGTGGGTTATTTTGTTTCTGTGTAGGGTAAATACTGGCTGCTTTATTTTTACACTGCAATTTAGATTGCAGATTGAACACACCCCACCCAAATCTAACTCTCTCTGCACGTGTTATATCTGCCTCCCCTGCAGTGCACATGGGGGGTCATTCCGAGTTGTTCGCTCGTTATTTTTTTCTCGCATCGGAGCGATTAGTCGCTAATGCGCATGCGCAATGTCCGCAGTGCGACTGCGCCAAGTAAATTTGCTAAGCAGTTAGATATTTTACTCACGGCATTACGAGGTTTTTTCTTCGTTCTGGTGATCGTAATGTGATTGACAGGAAGTGGGTGTTTCTGGGCGGAAACAGGCCGTTTTATGGGTGTGTGCGAAAAAACGCTACAGTTTCTGGAAAAAACGCGGGAGTGGCTGGAGAAACGGAGGAGTGTCTGGGCGAACGCTGGGTGTGTTTGTGACGTCAAACCAGGAACGACAAGCACTGAACTGATCGCAGATGACGAGTAAGTGTGGAGCTACTCAGAAACTGCTAAGAAGTGTCTATTCGCAATTTAGCTAATCTTTCGTTCGCAATTTTGATAAGCTAAAATTCACTCCCAGTAGGCGGCGGCTTAGCGTGTGCAAAGCTGCTAAAAGCAGCTTGCGAGCGAACAACTCGGAATGACCCCCATGGTTTTGCCCAACTGCTAACAAAGGCCCTCATTCCGAGTTGTTGGCTCGCAAGCTGCTTTTAGCAGCATTGCACACGCTAAGCCGCCCCCTACTGGGAGTGAATCTTAGCTTAGCAAAATTGCGAATGAAAGATTCTCAAAATTGCGAATAGAAATTTCTAAGCAGTTTCTGAGTAGCTCGAGACTTACTCTGCCACTGCGATCAGTTCAGTCAGTTTCGTTCCTGGTTTGACATCACAAACACACCCAGCGTTCGCCCAGACACTCCCCCATTTCTCCAGCCACTCCCGCGTTTTTCCCAGAAACGGCAGCGTTTTTTCACACACTCCCATAAAACGGCCAGTTTCCGCCCAGAAACACCCACTTCCTGTCAATCACACAACGATCACCAGAACGAAGAAAAAAACCTCGTAATGCCGTGAGTAAAATACCAAACTTCTTAGCAAAATTTACTTGGTGCGAACATTGCGCATGCGCATTTAGCGGAAAATCGCACCGATGCGATGAAAAAGAACGAGCGAAGAACTCGGAATGAGGGCCAAAGGCCCTCATTCCGAGTTGATCGCTCGCTAGCTGCTTTCAGCAGCAGTGCACACGCTAGGCCGCCGCCCTCTGGGAGTGTATCTTAGCTTAGCAGAATGGCGAACGAAAGATTAGCAGAACTGCACAGGAAAAATTTCATGTCGTTTCTGAGTAGCTCCAGACCTACTCCTATCTTGCGATGACTGCAGTCTGTTTAGTTCCTGGTTTGACGTCACAAACACGCCCTGCGTTCGGCCAGCCACTCCCCCATTTCCCCAGCCACTCCTGCGTTTTTCCCTGGCACGCCCGCGTTTTTTAGCACACTCCCTGAAAACGCAGAGTTGCCGCCCAGAAACACCCGCTTCCTGTCAAACATACTACGAACACTCGAGCGACTGAAAAACATCGCTCGAACTTCTGTAAAACTGCAAACGTTTGTGTGAAAGTACATAGCGCATATGCGCTGCGTACCATGCCCATGCGCATAAATGGCGTTTTTTCACCTGATCGCTGCGCTGCGAAAAACGTCAGCGAGCGGTCAACTCGGAATGAGGGCCAAAGTTCCTGCTGCGATCAACTCCGAATTACGCCCATAGTCAAAATTGGACACAGCCAAAATCTCACCGTGTGTATGCACCTAGAGGTTTTACTTTGTTTAAACAATGTTGCTACTCTCTGAGCAATGAGCAATTTATTTTATTTTATTTTGAATCAAAGAATATAAATGAAGCATTATAAACATTATTATCATAAAAGTCACACATGCTCTACAATATGTGTAATATTGGCCCTCATTCTGAGTTGTTCGCTCTGTAATTTTCTTCGCATCGCAGCGATTTTCCGCTAGTTGCGCATGCGCAATGTTCGCACTGCGACTGCGCCAAGTAAATTTGCTATGCAGTTAGGTATTTTACTCACTACATTTTGAGGTTTTTTCTTCGTTCTGGTGATCGTAATGTGATTGACAGGAAGTGGGTGTTTCTGGGCGGAAACTGGCCGTTTTATGGGTGTGTGTGAAAAAACGCTGCCGTTTCTGGGAAAAACGCGGGAGTGTCTGAAGAAACGGGGGAGTGTCTGGGCGAACGCTGGGAGTGTTTGTGACGTCAAACCAGGAACGAAACTGACTGAACTGATCGCAGTTGCCGAGTAAGTGTGGAGCTACTCAGAAACTGCTAAGAAGTGTCTATTCGCAATTCTCCTAATCTTTCGTTCGCAATTTTACTATGCTAAGATTCACTCCCAGTAGGCGGCGGCTTAGCGTGTGCAAAGCTGCTAAAAGCAGCTTGCGAGCGAACAACTTGGAATGACCACCATTATCTTTACTGACTGCTAAGGAATGCAGCAGCTAGAAGAAGCAGGCTGATTGTTATGCTGGCAACACTTCTGGAGTGACAGGGAAAGTTTTCATGTTATACATCTAGAATGTCCCATTGGTGTTAGTCTCCTGATTTCCAATGCCCTCCCTAACAGCATGGGAGATTACTGCCATCCTGCAGCCCCCTAAAACTCTCTATTTCTTTCCAGTCTGTCACTATTTTGTACATTGGATAAAGCCCAAAGTAACTATTTGGTTTCTTAGGATAAAAACATAGTTCTTTTCTGGCTCCTAGGTTTTAGGCAGCTGGCAGCTCTCAGACACTACAGGTCAGTTCATATATTCCTTTAATGGGTAAATGTTATCAGAGGGACCAGGCTGCAACCGTGAGGATACATTTTAAGAAGAGGGATTTCTCCACAGAGTGAAAGCCACAAGAATGTGCACATACAAGCCTGGTACTCACAAGCATTACAAGAGCCCACTCATCCAAGCCAGATACATGTAACCAATACTGCAACAATCTTACATAGTAGTAAGTCCAAATTTAACATAATTTGCAAACTGTGTAAAAATATGTTGCTAATTTGAAATGGTGCAAATATGACAATGGTATAATTTTTTAATTACTAAATGTACTTTTTTTCCTGCATGTGCCCAATATGAATTGTGGTTGCAATAGTACCTGTCATGTCGTTGTGAGAGACCCATGTTGTGCCCCTTTATCATAGTGACCAAACTCTAGGCAAGAAGATGCTTTCTCTCATTAATAAAATGAAAATGTAAATGACATTGCCTATTTGCTGACACCCTTAGGCCGGATACACACAAGATTGATGTGTTCCCGCCACTTATACCGGCCAACGGGCTGACCTATCATATTGACGGTACCAGGGGTGTAGCAAGGGTGTCTCCAGTGGAGCGTGAGCTCCAGGCGCCAGAAAAGTTAGAGGGGGCGCACACTGACTGAGACTAAAGGTGGGTACACACTGGCCGATATATCGGCCGTTCTGTCGAACGGCCGATATATCGCGGGTCCGTCGGCCAGTGTGTATGGGCGATATGTCTGTGAACTCCGTCGTTCACAGACATATCGCGTCGGTCCTGCAGCACAACCGACGGCCAATATATCTACCGATATATTGGTGCATCGTTGTGTGTGTACGGGCGACCAGCCGGCCACCCGTACACATGCTGCGGCAGCTGGCGGTGATTGACAGCTGAACTGGGTGGGTGTGTGTACACGCCCGCCCAGTTCATGACATCAGTACCCGATGGATCGGGCAGTGTGTATACACAGCACACTGCCCGATCCGTCCATAGATATATCTGCCGATCAATTGATCTACAGATATATCTATCAGTGTGTACCCACCTTAAGTAGGGAACAGGGCAGGCCAGAGGTGACAGCAGTAGATACTGACAGCCGGCACATGCTGGAGCTCTGCCCGTCCTCTTTATATGGCTCACTGCATGCTTGTGGCTGTGCAGCAGGGTTACTTCTGTCCTGCAGCACCAATCTCTGGTGGTCATTCCGAGTTGATCGCTAGCTGCCGTTGTTCGCAGCGCAACGATCAGGCTAAAAATCGTCATTTCTGCGCATGCGTATGGGCCGCAGTGCGCAAGTGCGACGTACTTTCACACAAAACTATGCAGTTTCACACAAGGTCTAGCGACGCTTTTCAGTCGCACTGCTGATCGGTGAGTGATTGACAGGAAGTGGGTGTTTCTGGGTGGTAACTGACTGTTTTCCGGGAGTGTGCTAAAAAAGGCAGGCATTTCAGGCAAAAACGCAGGCGTGCTTAGGGAAACGGGGGAGTGGCTGGCCGAACGCGGGGTGTGTTTGTGACGACAAACCAGGAACCAAACAGACTGAAGTGATCGCAAGGTAGGCGTGGGTCTGCAGCTACTCTGAAACTGCTTGAAACCTTTCAGTCGCACTTCTGCTAAGCTAAAATACACTCCCAGAGGGCGGCGGATTAGCGTTTGCACTGCTGCTAAAAGCAGCTAGTGAGCGATCAACTCGGACTGAGGGCCTCTGCCTCCACTGATGCAGCACCTCTCTCCGTCTAGCCCAACTGCTGTAGTACCTCTTTCCGCCCCAGTTGCTGCATAATCTATCTCTGCCCCAGCTTTTGCTCTCTCCTTCCTCGAAGCTGCAGCACATCTCTACTTCAGATGCTGCAGCACCTCTCTCTGCCCTAGCTGCTGCATTACCTCTTTCTGCCCCAGCTGCTGTAGCACCTCTTTCTACATTTATGCTGCAGCACCTCTCTCTGCCCCAGCTTCTGCTGTAGCACCTCACTCTGCCTCTCAGGCAGCTGCAGCACCTCTCTCTGCCCCTCAAGCTGGGATGGCAGTTCTAGGGTATTATTTTCATTGAGGCATAGTGGGATTATCAGGTCTGGAATGGCAGTTCTAGGGTATTACTTTCATTGGGGCATTTGGAGATTATCAAATCTTGGGAGGGGGTCAGTTTTTGGGCATTATTTTCATTAAGGGAATGGGGGGTTGTGAGGTCAGGTCAGTAGGGTCATACATAGTGTTTTTTATTTATTTTAAGTAAACAAGTAAATAGTTAAATATAGTTACTTCCATAGCGGCTCTACAGTGGAGTAACATGTATAAGCAGCTCTACTGTGGTATAACGTGTGTAAGCGACTCTACTGTGTGGCGTAATTTGGGGTTGGGTTCGTATGACCGGCGGTCGGGATCCTGGCTTTTAGTTGCCCGGATTGGAAGGTGAGTGCAACGAAGCCCCTATGCGGGCTCAATGCGCTCCACATGCTGCAGGCTCGGTGCCCAATGTGCCGACACTGGTGCCAGGGGCAACCTGCAGCCCCACTCTCTAGTGCCCAGTGTGACGAAACTGATGCCAGGGGCTCCCCACGGCCCCAAACTCTAGTGCTCAGTGTGCCGAAACTGGTGCCAGGGGTGGCCACACTCTCTAGTGCCCAGTGTGCCAAAACTGGTGCCAGTGGTTACGCATGGCCCCACACTCTAGTGCCCAGTGTGCCGAAACTGGTGCCAGGGGCGATCCATGGCCCTAGACACTAGTGTGCAGAGTGCAGAAACTGGTCAAAGGGGCAATCCGCGGCCCACACACTAGTACCCAGTGTGTCGAAAAACTGGTGCCAGGGGCGACCCGCGGCCCCAAACTCTAGTGCCCAGTGTGCCAAAACTGGTGCCAGGGGCTCCCCATGGCCCCACTCTCTAGTGCCCAGTGTGCCAAAACTGGTACCAGGGCTCCCCGCGGCCCCACTCCCTAGTACCCAGTGTGCCGAAACTGATGCTAGGGGCTCCCGCAGCCCCACTCTCTTGTTCCCAGTGTGCCAAAACTGGTGCCAGGGGCGACCCGCGGCCCCATACTCTAGTACCTAGTGTGCCAAAACTGGTGCCAGAGGCTTCCCGTTGCCCCACACTCTAGTTCCCAGTGTGCCTATGCTGGTGCCAGGTGCTCCCCGTGGCCCCACACTCTAGTGCCCAGTGTGCCAAAACTGGTGCCAGAGGTCCCCGCGGACCCACTCTCTAGTGCCTAGTGTGCCGAAACTGGTGCTAGTGTCTCCCCGCGACCTTACACTCTAGTGCCCAGTGTGCCAAAAGAGGTGCCAAGGGCTCCCCGTATCCCCACTCTCTAGTTCCTAGTGTGCCGAAACTGGTGCTAGGGGCTCCCCGCGGCCCTACACTCTAGTGCCCAGTGTGCCGACCTGGTGCCAAGGGCTCCCCGCAGCCTCACTCTCTAGTTCCCAGTGTGCCGAAACTGATACCAGGTGCTCTCCTTGGCCCCACACTGTAGTGCCCAGTGTGCTGAAACTGGTGCCAAGAGCTACCCACGGCCCGACACTCAAGTGCCTAGTGAGTCGAAACTGGTGCCAGGGGCTCCCCGCAGCCCCACTGTCTAGTGCCTAGTGAATCAAAACTGGTGCCAGGGCCTCCCAGCGGCCCCACTCTCTAGTGCCCAGTGTGCCGAAACTGGTCCCAGGTGCTCTCCGCGGCCCCACACTCTAGTGCCCAGTGTGCCGAAACTGATGCCAAGAGCTACCCACGGCCTGACACTCAAGTGCCCAGTGAGTCGAAACTGGTGCCAGGGGCTCCCGCAGCCCCACTGTCTAGTGCCTAGTGTGTCAAAAATTGTGCCAGGGGCTCTCCGTGGACTCACACTCTAGTGACCAGTGTGCCAAAACTGGTGCCAGGGGTGACCTGTAGTCCCACTCTCTAGTGCCCGGTGTGCCAAAACTGATACCAGGGCAGCCACACTCTCTAGTGCCAGTGTGCCGAAATTGGTGCCAGGGGTTTCCCATGGTCCCACACTCTAGTGCCCAGTGTGCCGAAACTGGTGCCTGGGGTGAACCGCAGCCCCACACACTAGTGCTCAGTATGCCGAAAACTGGTGCCAGGGGCGACCCATGGCCCCATACACTAGTGCCTAGTGTGCTGTAACTGGTGCCAGGGGTGAACCGCAGCTCCACACACCAGTGCCCAGTGTGCCAAAACTTGTGCCAGGGGCGACCCGCGGCCCCACACTCTAGTGCCCAGTGAATCGAAACTGGTGCCAGGGGCACCCCGCAGCCCCACTCTCTAGTGCCCAGTGTGTCAAAAATGGTGCCTGGGGCTCCCCGTGGCCCCACTCTCTAGTGCCCAGTGTGCCGCAACTGGTGCCAGGGGCTCCCTGCGACCCCACTCTCTAGTGCCCCGTGTGCTGAAACTGGTGCCAGAAGTAACCTGCAGTCCCACTCTCTAGTGCCCGGTGTTCCGAAACTGATGCCAGGGGCTTCCCACAGCCCCAAACTCTTGTGCCCAGTGTGCTGAAACTGGTGCCAGGGCGGCCCCACTCTTTAGTGCCCAATGTGCTGAAACTGGTTGCAGGGGTTTCCCATGGCCCGACACTAGTGCCCAGTGTGCCGACACTGGTGCCAGGGGTGACCCACAGCCCCACACACTAGTGCTCAGTGTACCGAAATCTGGTGCCAGGGGTGACCTATGGCCTCTACACTAGTGCACAGTGTGCCGAATTTGGTGCCAGGGTCTCCCCATGGCACCACCCTCTAGTGCCCAGTGTGCCAAAACTGGTGCCTGTGCTCCCCGCCGCCCCACAATCTAGTGCCCAGTGTGCCGAAACTGATGCCAGGGGCGACCTGCAGCCCCACACTCTAGTGCCCAGTGTGCCAAAACTGGTTCCAGGTGCTTCCCGCGGCCCCACACTCTAGTGGCCAGTGTGCCGAAACTGGTGCCAGGGGCTCCCTGCGGCCCCACTCTCAAGTTCCCAGTGTGCCGAAACTGGTGCCAGGAGCTTTTTGTGGCTTTACACTCTAGTGCCCAGTGTGCCTAAACTGGTGCCAGGGGTGACCCGCAGCCCCACTCTAGCGCCCAGTGTGCCGAAACTGGTGCCAAGGGCACCCTCGGCCCCACACTCTAGTGCCTAGTGTGCCGTATCTGGTGCCAGGGGCTCCCCATGGCCCCACACTCTAGTCTCCAGTGTGCTGAAGCTGGTGCCAGGGGCACCCTGCGGGACCACACTCTAGTGCCCAGTGTGCCAAAACTAGTGCCAGGGGCTCCCCGCAGCCCCACAGTCCAGTGCCCAGTGTGCCAAAACAAGCACGCGGAGGCCGAAACTGGTGACAGGGGTAACCCACGGTGTCTCAGTCTAGTGCCCAGTGTGCAGAAAAATGCAGACGGAGGCCGAAACTGCCTTGTCTGACAGACAAACAGGTGGCAGGGCCGGATTTCCTGCAGGGCAACCTAGGCGCCTGTCTAGGGCCCTGAGGTTCGCAAGAGGCCCATGGACAGGCCCCTGGAAATCTGGACTAGGCTCCATTCCCAGAGGAGCACTGCGCTGCATGTGTGCCAGGTGTTGTGCATTTCATGACATCACGCGACAGACCCGTCCACTGTGTCCTGAGCTGTGAGCATCGGAGTGCAGAGGTTCTGTCAGAGCATCTCAGCCAGAAAAAAGCCGTACTTGAATGGTTGCTGGCGAACTCTCAGTGTTAACACTGGACTCGTGGGCAAAAAAGTTTCTGGCGCCCCTCCCATTGCTATATTAAAAGTAAAGAATTAGCGCGCGCCATAGTCGCGCATGCTCCAAAAAGTGGGTGTGACCTCACTGCAAGGGGTGGGGCATTGCAGGAAGAGATTACCTTTTACCCCAGTTTTGCAACCTGCACGCCCAGACATTGGCCACCACAGGGAAAAAAAATTCCTGATGCATGCCCTTTACATTATTTGTCATTTTTCCTCCTTATAGTAATGCCCCTTACACATTATGCCACACACGTAATGCCCATGACGCCTTATACCACACACAGTAATGCCACTTACACAATATGCCACACACCATAATGCCTGTTACACATAATGCCACACACCGCAGTGCTCCTAACACATTTTTCCACACACCGTAATGCCCGTGACATATTATGCCACACACCGCAATGCCCCTGACACATTAGGCCACACACCGCAATGCTTGTGATACATTATGCCCCACACCGCAATGCTTGTGATACATTATGCCCCACACCATAATGCCTGACACATTATGCCACCTACTGCAATGCCCTCAATACATTATGCCACACCATAATGACCATTACACATTATGGCCCACAGTAAGGCTTCTAATTAATTTCAAATTACTTGCTCATTGTCAGGGATCTCATGCTCATTGTCAGGGGTCTCATGCTCATTGCCAGGGGTTTCATGCTCTGGGTATCCTACTTGTTGCCAGGGGTGTAATGCTTGTTGCCAGGAGTGTAATGGTCGTTGCCAGGGGTTTCTTGCTCTGGGTATCCTACTTGTTGCCAGGGGTGTAATGCTTGTTGCCAGGGGTGTAATGGTCGTTGCCAGGGGTTTCATGCTCTGGGTTCCATGCCAGGGGTATCATGCTTATTGCCAGGGGTCTTGTTGCCAGTGGTGTAATGTTCGTTGCCAGGGGTGTAATGCTCTGTGTGCCATGCTCGTTGCCAGGGGTCTTATTGCCAGGGGTGTAATGCTCTGCGACAGGTTGGCGACCACTGCGGTACTGCAATAGCGCGTAGGGCTATCAGTGAACACTAGTGCTGGAGGATGATGTGGTGAGGGATGAGAACAGCACAGTCTATACTGAAGTCTCTAAGATCCTCCTTTCCATGATACAATGGGAGAGGGTCAATTCCCAATTCAACCTCATGCCAGGAGAAAGGAGCAGGGCGCAGGCTGCCTTTTGGGAGGTTGGGTAAAGGTGGGTACACAGTGATAGATATATCTGCCGATCAATTGATCGGCAGATATATCTATGGACGGATCGGGCAGTGTGTTGAGCATACACACTGCCTGATCCGTCGGGGACTGACGTCATGAACTGGGCGGGCGTGTACACATGCCCACCCAGTTCAGCTGTCAATCACCGCCAGCTGCCGCAGCATGTGTACGGGCGGTCGGCCGACCGCCCGTACACACACAGCGACGCTCCAATATATCGGTAGACATATTGGCCGTCGGCTGTGCTGCTGGGCCGATGCGATATGTCTGTGAACGACAGAGTTCACAGACATATCGGCCGTATACACTGGCCGACGGACCCGCGATATATCGGCCGTTCTCTTGAACGACCGACATATCGTGGGTCCGTCGGCCAGTGTATACGGCCGATATGTCTTAAGACCCATCTGTTATTGGCATCCTCACCTTGCGACTGGCTTACTTTTGTTTTTATATGATTGAATTACACTGATTTGCATTGTTTTGTGACCCATTAAACCACTGTAATCCCTTTAACAGCCATTGATCTGCCACATGAGTTAGATATACACTAAAAGATATAGGATGTCAGTTGCTTTTCACAAAGTGACATCCTTCTGCATTGTTTGTACCTCACATACTGTAAGCGCGAGGAGCTGCATTTGGGTGTTGCTTACTGTACCAGTAGGGGCCTATACAGCAGCCGCGCTGCCAGTGAACCCCTCCCTGTAGTTTATAGTATCCAGTCAGTACAGATTTATTGTGTCAGCACCTCTCACTACACTGATACTATCATATATGGCACTTCTATTAGAAACCGTTCCTGAGTCAATTGATATTTGGTAGAGCAATGTAAGGGCGTTCCTGTAAATAAATAAAAAAATACTGCATGATTGTTAATATTTAAAGTCTACAGTAATATTGCAGAATTCACTAGAATCCAGAGCAATGACAGATTCAGTAAAGGCAGTATTCCCATTTTAGGGATGCATTCAATATCCCAGCTGTCGGGATCCTGACCACCGGGATACTGACACCTATCATCCCTTTTGGGGTGTCCATGACACCCCTGGAGGGAGAATAAATAGCATGTCACGCAACGTGCCCGCAGTGTAGCGAGCGCAGTGAGCCCGCAAGTGCCTCTTTTGCCCTTGCCCCGCTGCCGGCATTCCGGCATCCCATGGTGGGGATTCTGACTGCCGGGATGATGGGTGCCAGTATATCGATACCAACCCCCCATATTGTATCAGATGGCACAGCTGACAACACAAAGCTCATCAAACAGCATGACCTGGAAATATTCAAAGTTTTGTTGAAGAAAAGCATAGTTAGCAGGCCCGGTGCTGACTGCTCAACAAAGGGATGCAGTGCAGGGAGGCGCCAGGGTGGAGAGGTGCTCTCCCCGCTCTGCATCCCTGTGCTGAGCTGCTGATGATGTCTAGGACCGTCTCTAGGCATGTTTCAATAGAGCGGTCGCGCAGGGCGCCACCCTAAATGGGTGCCGCACGCTGGCGCCGCCATATTGGAGCCTGGTCCTGTGTGCGCCTCCAGCAGCGTCCACCTGTCCCGGCCCGCCTCCGAGTCCCAGCAGGCAGTGGCTGCTTCTGTGTGTTACGACGAGGGAGTGCTGTGGGCAGGACTATGGTAAACTACTCAGTGCAAACTATGCGTGCTGTGCGGGCCTGCGGCCCACAGCAGTCTCCCTCCCTCGTCGCTGACTCACCGCCGCAGGTACAGCAGGCACTGTGGGGGCATTTATGTCTATGGCACTGTGGGAGCATTTATGTATTTGGCACAGTGGGGGCAATTATGTATCTGGCACTGTGGGAGCATTTATGTATCTGGCACTGTGGGGGCATTTACGTATCTGGCACTGTGGGGGCATTTATGTATCTGGCACTGTGGGGGCATTTATGTATCTGGCACTGCTGGGGGACACTTATGTATCTGGCACTGCTGGGGGGCATTTATGTATCTGGCAATGCTGGGGGGCATGTCCTGTGTAGCTGGCACTGCTGGGGGGCATGTCCTGTGTAGCTGGCATTGCTGGGGGCATGTCCTGTGTAGCTGGCACTGCTGGGGGGCATGTTCTGTGTAGCTGGCACTGCTGGGGGGCATATCATGTGTATCTGGCACTGCTGGGGGGCATGTCATGTCTATCTGGCACTGCACTACTGTAGACATTATGTGTATCGGGCACTGTACTGGAGACATTATGTGTAAGGAACACTACTGTGGCTGTTACGTGTAAGGCTGCTAATTGTGTGCATAGAGGGGGTGTGAAAATATATTTATAGTTTGATAATATGAAATTGCGAGGCCACGCTTACTTTTCCAGGAGCGTGCCTTAAAGGGGGGGCGCTTTGACATTTTCTCGCTCAGGGTGCTAGTAGGCCTGGAGCCGGCCCTGATGATGTCCCTGCTACTGCTGCCGGCTGCTGTCACATGCAGCGGCGCCGGCAGCTGTCACATGCAGCGGCGCAGGCAGCTGTCACATGCAGCGGCGCCGGCAGCACAAAGCCTCCTCTCCCCCTCAGCGCCGGCAGCACAAAGCCTCCTCTCCCCCTCCCCTGTGTGACAGTGCAATGGCTGGGCGGGATCTGAAAGGGGGCGGAGCTCAATGGGAATAAGGGGCAGCGCTAGATGAGAACAGGTTGCAGCAGGAGGATGAGCTGCTGCAGCTTCGGCCAGCCAGAATTCCTTAAGTAAATGTCTGAAAAGAGAGTGAGTGTGTGTATGTGTGTAGCAGGGACGTGCAGTCAGGGGAGGCAGGGGAGGCAGTGCCTCCCCTGTCATAATGATTACAATAATACAAAGAAGATACTAAACACTACTTTGTATTATTTTAATCATTTTTAAACTGACACTGCAGCAAAATCTCTATGGGAGGCAGCGAGAGCGCTGCCTCCCAGTGACAATAATAAAGTGTCTGAAGAGGGGGGCGGGCAGGGGGCTGGGCCAAATCGCGGGCTGGAAAAGCCCATTGAAATACTAGTGGAAAGCGGCACCACCACAATTGCCTCATTGACAGGGGCTGTGCCTTTAGCTCACATCAAGGCACACCCCTGTCAATAACGAACGGCAGCCCTCCTCCCACCACTTCCTAGTTCGATGCACAACACAGCAGCAGCCAACGGACAGCATAATCATTCAAAAGAGCTGTTCACTCTCTCCACAATCCTGCACTGAACTGGCTTGGCTTAGGTCGCGTTCTTTCCCTTATCTTTATTTTACTACCAGGGATCAGCTCTTTTGAATGATTGATTAGGCTGTCGTTGGCTAATGCTGTGTTGTGCACGGAACTCGGAAGTGGGAACTCGGAAGTGGAGGGAGGACGGCTGCACTTGTCTGCTCACATGCACCAGAGGACTACAGAACAGGTGATTGCAGGGTTGCTAGGAGCAAAAAACACATATTGCCCTATAGGTTACTTCTTTACCCTGCACATTGAGGGTACCTATCTATCTATCTATCTATCTATCTATCTATCTATCTATCTATCTATCTATCTGCCACAATGTGTAAAAAGGGTGACCGGCTGCCTTAATGTATAAAAAGGGGACGCTGTCTGCCGTAATGTGTAAAATGGCGACGCGGTCTGTCGTAATGTGTAAAAAAGGGGGACCGGCTGCCTTAATGTATAAAAAGGGGATGCTGTCTGCCGTAATGTGTAAAAAGGGGGACGCTGTCTGCCATTATGTGTAAAAAGGGGACGCTGTCTGTCGTTATGTGTAAAAAGGGGGACGCTGTCTGCCGTTATGTGTAAAAATGGGACGCTGTCTGCTGTAATGTGTAAAAAAGGTACGCTGTCTGCCGTAATGTGTAAAAAAAGGGGACGCTGTCTGCCGTAATGTGTAAAAAGGAGACGCTGTCTGCCGTAATGTGTAAAAAGGGGAATCTGTCCGCCGTAATGTGTAAAAGGGGCTCTACCTGGTGTAGTGGTGCTACTATGCGGCGTAATTTGAATAATGGAGACTACTGTGCACCGTTATATGAATTGGTATTATTTTGTGGCCACGCCCCTATATTTTTTGCGCGCGCCTGAGGCGTGCACTGCCCCTGTTTTGCACAGAGGGGTGGGGGTCTCCGATGCCATTTCTTGCACACACCACTAAAATGTCTAGTTACGGCACTGTTGCTAGGTATCCATTTCCCTGGGGTACAATGGTACTGTGTCTCTTTACATTGAAGTGGGTGATAGTGATATGTCCATCTACTGCTGCAAGTACAGTAAGTGCAGGGACATGTGAACAAACTGTACAGAGGGTGCAATAAATGAAACAATAGTAGATGTAGATTAATATAATACTTTAGGATGATGGCCTTTTTTTTTAATTGCCAAGACCCTAAAAGAGTCATAAAAATTAAACATTACTATTAATGCCCCATTAATTCCACAAATAGTGCTGTCATTCTGTCATGGTTTTATATTTATCGCACATGTTTTTTTTTATAGCTCCTGCACAAGCCAGGCACTGATTCCGGGAGAAGGGCAGAGGGTTTGGAAGCTGCTGCAAGTTCAGCTCGTAGAGCATTTGCAGCCATGTGGAGGCAGGGTGGCTTCACGTATTCAGAGTTGCATTCTTCACAATTGAATAGCGATCACATCGGTGCCCGCCATTAGCATGTTGGGTGGCCTTGACCTGTGCTGGGCGGCCCCCAGCATTGAAGTGATAGCAGTTGCAGTATTGCTATTTTAGCAAAACTGCAACAATGCTGAATAAGGCCCCTAGTATAACACCTCCTGTCATAGCTTCTAGGAAACCTCTGGCTGTAACGGAAAATAACTTCCCCATCGCTGTTTATATACATGTGCTGCTGCTCAGTTTAGCCAGTGCCTCCCCAGCCATTTACCTCACCGCACGTCACTGGTGTGTAATGTATGTACAAATGTATGTGTGTGTGTGTGTATGTATATATAATAGGATTTTAATACCTACCGTTAAATCCTTTTCTCTTAGTCCGTAGAGGATGCTGGGGTCACTTCAAGAACCGTGGGGTATTGACGGGATCCACAGGAGACATAGGCACTTTAAGACTTTCAAAGGGTGTGACCTGGCTCCTCCCTCTATGCCCCTCCTCCAGACTCCAGTTTAAGGAAACTGTGCCCAGGGAGACGGACATTTAGAGGAAAAGGATTTATTGTTAAACCACGGTGTGCATCTTACCAGCTCACACCTCAAGCATGCAGCAGAACGTGGCATTCAATAGAACACAAGCCAACGGCATGAAGAATTTTCAGCACTATGCTGACAAAAACCGTAACACAACCTGTGTGTAACCACAACCAATAACTGCAGATGCAGTACGCACTGGGACGGGCGCCCAGCATCCTCTACGGACTAAGAGAAAAGGATTTACCGGTAGGTATTAAAATCCTATTTTCTCATACGTCCAAGAGGATGCTGGGGTCACTTCAAGAACCATGGGGTTATACCAAAGCTCTAAAACGGGCGGGAGAGTGCTGATGACTCTGCAGCACCGATTGACCAAACATAAGGTCCTCATCGGCCAGGGTATCAACTTTGTAAAACAGTGCAAAAGTGTTTTAACCCGACCAAACAGCTGCTCGGTAAAGTTGTAATGCCGAGATCCCCCGGACAGCTGCCCAGGTCGCGCCCACCCTTCTAGTAAAATGGGCCTTCACCGAATTCGGTAACGGCAATCCAGCCGTAGAATGAGCATGCTGAATCGCTCACAGATCCAGCGCGCAAAGGTCAGCTTGGAAGCAGGAACCCCAATCTTTGTCGGGAACGTAAAAGACAAACAGAGCCTCTGTTTTCCTAATCTGAGCCGTCCTGGAGACAAAACTTCAAACTCTAACCACATCCAGAGACCTCGACTCAGCGAAGGCGTCAGTAGCCACAGGTTGGTCCATGTAGAAGGAAGAAATCACCTTCGGTAGGAATCGTTGACGAGTTACCAACCCTGCTCTATCTTCATGGAAGATCAAATAAGGTCTCTTGTGAGATCAGGCCGCTAACTCAGACACTCGCCTTGCGTATGCCTAGGCCAACCTGATGAGTTGACCACTTCCCAAGTGAGGAATTACACGCCACCTTACATAAAGGTTCAAACCAATGTGATTGAAGGAACTGCAACACCACATCAAGATCCCATGGTGCCACTGGGGCACAAAAGGAGGTCGGATGGGCAACTCGCCCTACACGACAGCCTGAAGGGATTCCAAATGATTCTGAAAGAAAACCAATAAGGCCGATATTAATTGAGCCCAACTTAAGGCCTGCATCCATCCTGCTTGTAGAAAATGGAGAAAACGTCCTAGCTGAACTCTGCCGTAGGATTCTTCTTGGACTCCCACCAAGAAACTTATTTTCTCCAAATACGGTAGTAATGTTTTAGACATTACCCCTTTTCTAGCCCGAATAATTGTGGGAACTACTTCCATGGAAATACCCTTACGGACTAGGAATTAGCGTTCAACCGCCATGTCATCCTAATAGACGCGCGGCCCCCGCCGCAACAGGTCCTCGTGCAAAGAAAAAGGCCAAGGATCTTAGATCTGGATATCAAGCTCCCCTTGACCAGTCTGGGACAATGAGGCTCACTCGAATTTCTGTACTTTTTATAATCCCAGAACCTTTGGAATGAGAGAAAACGGAGGGAATACATATACCGACTAAAAACCACCCACGGTGTCACCAGAGCATTCACTGTTATCGTTTGAGGGTCCCTTGACCTGGACTCTGAAGCCTCTTGTGAATACGAGATGCCATCATGCCTACTTGAGGAAATCCCAACGACATGACACCTCTTCGAAGACTACTTGGAGGAGGCCCCCCTTCTCCTGTATGGAGATCGTGTCTGCTGATGAGGTCTGCGTCCCCGTTGTCCACTCTTGGAGCGAACATCGCTGACAGAGCGTTTGTCTGATTTTTGTTGTTGTTGTTTTTTGTTCTTTTTTACTAGCAGAAAAACCTTGTGGCTTCTGCTATTGCTGCTCTGTTTTTCGTTTGTAGAAAACCGCTGTAAACGGCCCTTAACTCTATACCGTTTGTGTGGCGACAAGTTTCCTAACTTGACCATATTCCTTGGAAGTTTTCCGCCCTGTGTGACTGCTCCCCAGCCTCGGAGGAATGCATCCGTGGTCACTAGGATCCACTCCTGGATCCCGAAACCGCGCCCCTCTAGGAGGTGAGAACTGCGCTGCCACCACAGGAGTGAGACTCTGGTCCTGGAATACAGGATTATCCTCCGGTGCATGTGTAGGTGGGAACCGGACCACTTGTCCAACAGGACCCACTAGAACATCCTGGCAAGGAACCTGCCAACTGAATGGCCTTGCAAGCCGCAACCATCTTTTCTAATGTATTGATGGATTGACACTCCTGCTGGTCTCGGAATTTGAATGACCAGACTCTGGATCTCCAGAGCCTTTTCCACTGGAAGAAAAAAACTCTCTGTAGTATCTAGTATTATTTCCAAAACCGACAACCGCGTCGATGGGACCATCAGTGATTCTGGCAAGTTCAGGAGCCAACCCTGTTGTTGAAGAACTGTCAGGGAGAGTGCAACGTTTTGCACCAACTGGTTTCTTGATCTCGCCGTTATAAGGAGACCGTCCCAGTACGGGATAAATGTGACTCCGTACTAGAGAAGGAGAACCATCATTACCGCCATCACCCTGGTGAAATTTGTAATGACCATCCTGAATAGCAAACCTCAGGTAAATTTAATGCGGAGGAAAATGTCATTAGACCTCCTTTATCCTTTTTCCAGATTGGATATCACTGTCCTGGGAGATTCCATCTTGGATTTGCATTTCTTTAAGTAGAAATTGAGGGATGTCAGATTTAGGATTGGTCTGACCTAGCCGTCTGGCTTCGGGAGCACGAAGAGGCTTAAATAACAGCCTTCTCCCTATTGTGTACACCAGGACAATGACCTGATCCTGACACAACTCTTGTGTTACGTCGCATACTACCTCCCCGTCCGGAGGAGAATCGGTAATATTGAAGAACTGGTGAGGGAAAACGCCTGGAAACTCCAGTATGCACCCTTGGGACACTACTCGTAAAACCCACGGGTCCAAGTCCGTTCCAGGACTGACTGAAAAGTTTGAGACGTGGCCCCACCGGTGTGGGCTCCCGCAAGAGAGTCCCAGCGTCATGCGGTGAATCTGGCAGAAACAGAGGATGATTTTTGCTCCTGTGACCTTGAAGAAGCTGCTGACCTCTTCCCTTTTCTCCTTCCTCTACCTGCAAATAAAAAGGGGAATCAGTATCTATTGGGCCGACATGACTGCATCTGACAATTATGCGCCATCATCCGTTGTGAGGGAACATAGGCCCAGAAGGTAGACTTACCAGCGGCATCTGCCGAGATCAAATTAACTAGGCCGTCACCAAACCAGGCTTCACCTTCATCGGAAAGAGACTCCATATCTTCTCGAAGTCAGCCTCAGCATTCTATTGGTGAATCCACAACGCCCTCCTAGCCGAGACCGCCATGGAATCGGCCCGCGAACCCAAGAGTCCTCTATCCCTTGCAGTCACACAAAAGCATGCTGCAGCGTCCTTGATATGACCCAATGTAAGGAGTATCCCATCTCTCCCCAGGGTATCTATAACGGATGACCAGGCAACCGACCATTTTTGAATACTACTACTCCCTAGTGATGAGCGGATTCGGTTTTACTCGGTTCTCAAAACCGAATCTTATTGGCTCACTGATGTCACGTGTTTTGGATAGCCAATAAGATTCGGTTTTGAGAACCGAGTAAAACCGAGTAAAACCGAATCCGCTCATCACTACAGTACTCCCCCATGCGCATGTAATGGCAGGTCTAACTGACGTACGCGAGGACACATACTAGAATATAACGTAGCTTCCTACATATGATCCGCTGGCTTTGTGACAGGGCCCCGTGCAGAACAGGGGGTGACTCCCACTTTATTCTATCCGCGGCGGGAAAAGAATAAACAATCGGAATCCTCGAGGATTTGAAACCATCTTGTCAGGGCTGACCCAGACTTTCTCAAACAGAGCGTTCAGCACATGAGAATGAAGAATGTTACTTCAGCATTATTAAAATAAATGTGTATATATATATATATATATATAAAAAAAAAATATATATATATATATACACATACATACACGTACTTACAAATATATACATATATATATATACACATAGACCCCTTTGTTCGGAACAGCAGGGTCCACAGTGACGTTAATACGTCCTTATTATGCACTAATCATGTACTAAATGCTCTTTTTTTCCGGATCTCATTAGGAAACAATATGGTCGACATAGGAATTAGCATCTGTGTCGGTATCAGGGAGTAGTAACTGGGCAAAATAACCTGTTTGCAACCCTGAGGGGTCTGAGGGAAATATAGCTATGAACAAGACATCAATAGATATTTCTGTGTCTATTACACTGATTTATGCAACCTTACTATATATATATATATATATATATATATATAGATAGATATATATATATATAGATAGATATATATATATAGATATACATACATAGCCCTTTCTGATATGCATCACATCAATATGCAATTTTTTACCCAGTCATATATTGGTGTTGCCGATAGGGCCACCCACCCACGTCTGTGTCCCTAATATAGTTTTCTCTTGGGAAAAACATTCATCCACCTACATGTTGACACACATGTACCAAGTAACATCAGGAGTCGGCGGTGCCGACAGGGTCACTCCCACAGCCGTTTGTGGGAAGCACTTCACCTCAGACATGCCAACACACGTGTACCAAGCATGTCAGAGAGACACAGATAGAGTTTGCCAGCTCATAACCCAGCACTTAATCAACAGTTCTGAACACTATAGAATGCCCCAAACCTGCAGCGCTTTTATATTAAACATCTATTGCACCAATTTTACTGTGCCCCCCCCCTCCCCGTTTTGCACCCTGATACTTTCAGCAGTGTGAGGAAGGACCAGCGTCCCTGCAAGAGAAAATGGAGCTGGCTGTGTGAACTGTGAGCGCTAAGCGCCGCCCCTGTAATGGCGCGCTTCAGTCCCGCTATTTTTGTTAAAAATCTTTATACTGGCGGGGGTTAGGACAGTGCCCCGGCACCTATGTCCCCTGTTGCCAGTCTTATATTGAGGTATATATACTGCCCAGGGCGCCCCCCGCCCCCTCACCTGTAGTGCCTCTGTGTGTGGGAGCATGGCGCGCAGCGTGCGATCGCTGTGCGGTCAGGGCCGGTGCAAGGTTACTTGGTACCCTAGGCAAAATGTCTGCCTACTGCCCCCCAACACCATCAATTACCCACTTCCCCAGTCAGTAAGGTGTAAATGCAGAGGCGGTGTATTGTGTGTGCCTCTGAGTCAGGCTCTATGTGCTAGTGCCTGATGCTGGGTAGCTGGTGACTGTGCTACGTCATGGCTACAGGTTGTGGATGTGTAAGTCCTCCTGGCTCTGGTACTGAGTTAGTTCCTAATTCTGGGTAGTTGATGATTACAGGGACTATGTTCGTTCTTGGCACTGGGTGGATGGTGATTATTACGGGTACCGTGCTGTGCTCATTTCTGCCTCTGGATATTTGGAGGCTACTGGCAACTGTGACCCTTGGTACAGTAGTTGGTGACTACAAACACTGTACTAGTTCCTGGCTCAGGAAGTGATGCTTTGAGACACTGTACGGCGGTGTCTTATACATCTCCCAGCTGTCTGACTGCAATGAGTTCGACAAGGATGTATCTCTCAAAGACATCCTTAATTATTTGACAGGTACACTCAGTGGCACCCCCTTACCAGATCCTGGCACCCTACCCAGCTACCTATTTCTTTCTATTTCATTCTCTCTCTCATACATACATATATACGTCATCCATACACTGCCTCTCTCATACTTACATGCATCCACTGTCTCTCTAAATACATCCATACATCCATACACTGCCTCTATCGGGTGGTCTTCAGTATGCTGCCGGCCAGGATCCTGACCGCCAGCATGCCGACACATATTCTCCCTCTTGGGGGTCTACGACCCCCCAGGAGGGAGAATAAATAGCATAGCGCACCACCGTGCCCGCAGCGTGGGGAGTGCAGCGAGCCCGCAAGGGGCTCATTAGCGTTCACCCAGCTGTCAGTATGCCGGCGATCGGGATCCCGGCCGCCGGTCACTCATACTACACCCTATCAAACATACATACATACATACATACATACATACACTGCCTCTATCATACATACATACATACATACATACACACACTGCCTCTATCATACATACATACATACACACACACACTGCCTCTATCATATACACATACATATATACATAGATACACTGCCTCATTCATACATCCATACACTGCCGCATTCATATATACGTCCACACACTGCTTCTATACATACACATACATACATACATACATACATACACTGCCTCTATCATACATACATACATACATACACACACTGCCTCTATCATACATACATACATACATACATACACACACTGCCTCTATCATACATACATACATACATACATACATACACACACTGCCTCTATCATACATACATAGATACACTGCCTCATTCATACATACATACACTGCCTCTATCATACATACATACATACATACATACATACATACATACACACACTGCCTCTATCATACATACATACATACATACATACATACATACACACACACACACACACTGCCTCTATCATACATACATACATACATACATACATACACACACACACTGCCTCTATCATATATACATACACATATACATAGATACACTGCCTCATTCATACATCCATACACTGCCGCATTCATATATACATATATACGTCCACACACTGCTTCTATACATACACATACATACATACATACATACACTGCTTCTATACATACACATACATACATACATACATACACACACTGCCTCTATCATACATACATACATACATACACACACTGCCTCTATAATACATACATAGATACACTGCCTCATTCATACATCCATACACTGCCGCATTCATATATACATATATACGTCCACACACTGCTTCTATACATACATACATACATACATACACTGCCTCCATCCATACGTCACACGCAGCCGCTGTGACCCGGGACGTGGCGGGTAACTGCCTGCCAGCACAGCTGGCAGGGAGCTACTCAGCAGGTACAAAAGCATCGCCGCTGTGCAATGCTTTTGCACCCTTGTGGGGGGAAAGGGCCAGACATGCGGGGCGGACTAGCTCTGTGCTGGGCGTCCCCCCACATGTCTGAGAATCTGATCGTAGATGTGCTAAATTTATCACATCTACGATCAGCTCTAAATCACCCTCACAATTAGTACCTCAGTTATTTTGACCCATATCCTGTTGGTTTGAATACTGTACACCTCCTGACAATCTGACCACACCTATCACATGAGGCTATGGGGAAGCGTGTGTGTGTCAGGCTATGGGGCAACGTGTGTGAGTCAGGCTATGGGGCAGCATGTTAGTGTCAGGCTATGGGGCAGCGTGTGTGTATCAGGCTATGGGCCAGCGTGTGTGTGTGAGGCTTTGGGGAAGCGTGTGTGTGTGTCAGGCTATGGGGCAACGTCTGTGTGTCAGGCTATGGGGCAGCGTGTGTGTGTCAGGCTATGGGGCAACGTGTGTGAGTCAGGCTATGGGGCAGCATGTTAGTGTCAGGCTATGGGGCAGCGTGTGTGTATCAGGCTATGGGCCAGCGTGTGTGTGTGAGGCTTTGGGGAAGCGTGTGTGTGTGTCAGGCTATGGGGCAACGTCTGTGTGTCAGGCTATGGGGCAGCGTGTGTGTGTCAGGCTATGGGGCAGCGTGTGTATGTGTCAGGCTATGGGGCAACGTCTGTGTGTCAGGCTATGGGGCAGCGTGTGTGTGTGTCAGGCTATGGGGCAGCGTGTGTGTGTGTCAGGCTATGGGGCAGCGTGTGTGTGTGTCAGGCTATGGGGCAGCGTGAGTGTGTCAGGCTATGGGGAAGCGTGTGTGTGTCAGGCTATGGGGCAGTGTGTGTGTGTGTCAGGCTTTGGGGCAGCGTGTGTGTGTGTCAGGCTATGGGGCAACGTGTGTAAGTCAGGCTATGGGGCAGCGTGTGTGTGTGAGGCTATGGGGAAGCGTGTGTGTGTCAGGCTATGGGGCAGCGTGTGTGTGTCAGGCTATGTGGAAGCGTGTGTGTGTCAGGCTATGGGGCAGCGTGTGTGTGTGAGGCTATGGGGAAGCGTGTGTGTGTCAGGCTATGGGGAAGCGTGTGTGTGTCAGGCTATGGGGCAGCGTGTGTGTGTCAGGCTATGGGGCAGTGTGTGTGTGTGTCAGGCTATGGGGCAGTGTGTATGTGTCAGGCTATGGGGCAGCGTGTGTGTGTGTGTCACAGGCTATGGGGCAGCGTGTGTGTGTGTCAGGCTATGGGGCAGCGTGTGTGTGTCCGGCTATGGGGCAGCGTGTGTGTGTGTCAGGCTATGGGGCAGTGTGTGTGTGTCTGGCTATGGGGCAGTGTGTGTGTGTGTCAGGCTATGGGGCAGTGTGTGTGTCAGGCTATGGGGCAGCGTGTGTGTGTGAGGCTATGGGGAAGCGTGTGTGGGTCAGGCTATGGGGCAGCGTGTGTGTGTGTGTCAGGCTATGGGGCAACATCTGTGTGTCAGGCTATGGGGCAGCGTGTGTGTGTGTCAGGCTATGGGGCAGCGTGTGTGTGTCAGGCTATGGGGCAGCGTGTGTGTGTGTCAGGCTATGGGGCAGTGTGTGTGTGTCAGGCTATGGGGCAGTGTGTGTGTGTGTCAGGCTATGGGGCAGTGTGTGTGTCAGGCTATGGGGCAGCGTGTGTGTGTGAGGCTATGGGGAAGCGTGTGTGGGTCAGGCTATGGGGCAGCGTGTGTGTGTGTGTGTCAGGCTATGGGGCAACATCTGTGTGTCAGGCTATGGGGCAGCGTGTGTGTGTGTCAGGCTATGGGGCAGTGTGTGTGTGTGTGTGTCAGGCTATGGGGCAGCGTGTGTGTGTGTCAGGCTATGGGGCAGCGTGTGAGTGTCAGGCTATGGGGCAGCGTGCGTTTGTCAGGCTATGGGGCAGCGTGTGAGTGTCAGGCTATGGGGCAGTGTGTGTCACAGACTATGGGGCAGCGTGTGTCACAGACTATGGGGCAGCGTGTGTGTGTCAGGCTATGGGGCAGTGTGTGTGTGTCAGGCTATGGAGCAGTGTGTGTGTGTGTGTGTCAGGCTATGGGGCAGTGTGTGTGTGTCAGGCTATGGTGAAGCGTGTGTGTGTCAGGCTATGGGGCAGCGTGTGTGTCTGTCACAGGCTATGGGGCAGCGTGTGTGTGTCAGGCTATGGGGCAGTGTGTGTGTGTCAGGCTATGGGGCAGTGTGTGTGTGTGTGTCAGGCTATGGGGTAGTGTGTGTGTGTGTGTCAGGCTATGGGGCAGTGTGTGTGTGTCAGGCTATGGGGCAGTGTGTGTGTGTGTGTCAGGCTATGGGGCAGCGTGTGTGTGTCAGGCTATAGGGCAGTGTGTGTGTGTCAGGCTATGGGGCAGTGTGTGTGTGTGTGTCAGGCTATGGTGAAGCGTGTGTGTGTGTCACAGGCTATGGGGCAGCGTGTGTATGTCAGGCTATGGGGCAGCGTGTGTGTGTGTGTGTGTGTGTGTGTGTGTGTGTGTGTGTGTGTGTGTGTGTGAGGCTATGGGGCAGCATTTGTGTGTCAGGCTATGGTGAAGCGTGTGTGTGTGAGGCAGCTCCAGGCGTTGCACTGACCTGTAGGATGCATGCAGAGTTCACCTCACATATGGTGACAGCTGCCCTGTGTCCATGTATTTTTCTTCCTGGTATTTCTGGTACTCCTGTTGGCAGCTCAGCCCCTGCAGATGCCCTTTTCTCATAATTTCAGTGCCCAGGGTTCCCAACAGTTACTGGAGGGTGAATGGGAGGACTTCAGCCAAAATGGGGGCGGGGCACCAGGAGCCGCAGGTGGGCGGGGCTTCGGCGGCTACTACAGAGGAGCATCAGGTACAGTATCTGGCCAGTGAATGTGCAATGCTTTGCATATGGCCACGCCCCCTCCCTACGGCTCTCCCCTTCTCTGCTAGTACTGCCGCGGACAGTGTGCCTGAGCAGCCTCAGCCTGTCTCTTGTTCTCTGGGTGCAGGGGAGCTGTGGGCCATGGAGTTAGCCGGGGCCACATAGCAGCTGCATCCCCTGCACCTGTGGTAGTTACGCCACTGCCAACCGCTGGGTAAGCACCACTGTTCCTACTGGTGGGGAGGCACTACTCTTGTTACTGCCCCCAGCTCCATGCTGGTGAGGGGGCGGGCGGCTGCTGCTGGTGAGGGGGCGGGCGGCTTCTTGCATCTCCAATCCCCCCTGCCCTCCGTACCATGCAAAAAAAAAAAATATATATAATTAAAATAATGGTCCTGGTTGTAGGGAGACAGTAGTGGCCGCCCTCCAGCGGCCGGCGCTCTAGGCAGCTGCCTAAAGCTGCCTAATGGTAGCGCCGGCCCTGTGTGCGGTACCTCAGAAGCCATCACTGAAGTCTTCTTTGCTTCTTCTACTCACCTGTCTTCTGCCTTCTAGCTCTGCAAGGGGGGTGACGGCCAGCTCTGGGAATGAGCCCCTAGGCGTACCTAGTGCTCAAACCCTCAGGAGCTAATGGTGTCCTGTAGCCAAAGAAGCAGAGCCTTGAAACTAACAGAAGTAGGTCTGACTTCTCTCCCCTAAGTCCCACGAAGCAGGGAGACTGTTGCCAGCAGTTCTCCCTGAAAATAAAAAACCTAACATAAGTCTTTTTCAGAGAAACTCAGTAGAGCTCCTCAGAGTGCATCCAGTCTCACTGGGCACAGATTCTAAACTGGAGTCTGGAGGAGGGGCATAGAGGGAGGAGCCAGGTCACACCCTTTGAAAGTCTTAAAGTGCCCATGTCTCCTGCGGATCCCGTCTATACCCCATGGTTCTTGAAGTGACCGCAGCATCCTCACAAACATGCCCTGCGTTCGGCCAGCCACTCCCCCGTTTCTCCAGCCACTCCTGCGTTTTTACCTGGCACGCCTGCGTTTTTTAGCACACTCCCTGAAAACGGCCAGTTTCTGCCCAGAAACACCCACTTTCTGTCAACACTACGATCACTCGAGCATTGAAAAAAAGTCGCTCGAGCTTGTGTAAATCTTGTGTTAAATTACTTAACGCATGCGCGCTGCGTACCATGCGCATGCGCATTTTCCACCTAATCGCTGCGTTGCGAAAAACGGCAACGAGCGAACAACTTGGAATGACCACCAATATTACTTAACCAAGTAACAAAACAGTACTTATCCAAGAACTAAGCAGTACTGAACTAAGTAACCACTGCAGGATCACGAAGCGCTAGGCGGGCGCTCAGCATCCTCTACGGACTACGAGAAAAGGATTTACCGGTAGGTAATTAAAATCTTATTTTCTCTTACGTCCTAGAGCAGGGGTGTCAAACTCAAATTCATCGGGGGCCGCATCAGCAGTTTGGTCCCCATCAAAGGGCCGGTTGTATCTGTAGGTCTATCCAAAATTTACCGCTCCACCTGCCTTATATGTGCCCAGCCATCTGCCCCCTTTTAAAGTGCCCAGCCATGTGCCCCCTTTTATAGTGCCCAGCCATGTGCCCCCTTTTATAGTGCACAGGTCCCCATTTTACACATTGCGGCAGGCACAGGTCCCCATTTTACACATTGCGGCAGGCACAGGTCCCCATTTTACACATAGCGGCAGGTACAGGTCCCCATTTTACACATTGTGGCAGGCACAGGTCCCCATTTTACACATAGCGGCAGGTACAGGTCCCCATTTTACACATTGTGGCAGGCACAGGTCCCCATTTTACACATAGCGGCAGGTACAGGTCCCCATTTTACACATTGTGGCAGGCACAGGTCCCCATTTTACACATAGCGGCAGGTACAGGTCCCCATTTTACACATTGTGGCAGGCACAGGTCCCCATTTTACACATAGCGGCAGGCACAGGTCCCCATTTTACACATAGCGGCAGGCACAGGTCCCCATTTTACACATAGCGGCAGGTACAGGTCCCCATTTTACACATTGTGGCAGGCACAGGTCCCCATTTTACACATTGTGGCAGGCACAGGTCCCCATTTTACACATAGCGGCAGGTACAGGTCCCCATTTTACACATTGTGGCAGGCACAGGTCCCCATTTTACACATTGTGGCAGGCACAGGTCCCCATTTTACACATTGTGGCAGGCACAGGTCCCCATTTTACACATTGCGGCAGGTGGTGGAAGGAGGGAGAAAGAGAGAAAGAGAGGAAGGGAGAGGGGCTGACTTACATTTGAAGCGGTTCTCGCCGCTCTTCAGCCGCCTCTCCCTCCTCGTCTGCGCGGCTCCCTTCTCCCTCCTCCGACGGGGTTTCGTTGAATGACGCGTTTGCGCCGTGACGTCACGACGCAATCGCGTCATTCCGCGAAACCCCGCCCCCCCCGAGCTGGGCACTTGGGAGAAGGGGGTTTCATGGCGGCGGCACCGCGGGCCATCAGACGAGGTCTGGCGGGCCGGATTTGGCCCGCGGGCCTTGTCTTTGACACCCCTGTCCTAGAGGATGCTGGGGTCTGTCACGTCTATCAAAGTTTGGGGATCCAGCAGCTGAGACTTGCCCAAGGAGGTAGCAGGCTGGGGAAGAACAAAATTAGGGGGTTGGATATAGTTCCTTTGCATGGGATACGGGGCAATGAAGGATGTAGGCGGAGTTTGAGAGTCAATGAAAAGTATTTATTATGTACAGAGCAGAGGTAGAAAACTGAGGTTGATGAACGGTGACTTGAGAACGTGGTCGTAGACAAAGAACTGTGGAACTGTGGGTGAGAGTAAAACGAGGCTGAAGACAAGAACCGTGGACTGCGACTTATGAGATGAAACTGCGGTAGAGGATCTGAGAACTGTGGACGGTAGTTTGGGTCGTGACTGGAGACTGAGAACTGTAGACTGTGGCTTGAAAGATGAAGCTGGAGATAACGAGCTGAGGACTGTGAATGGTGGTTCGAGCACTTGGCTGGAAGCAAGAATCTGCGGACTGTGGCTTGGAGGACGAGGCAAGAGACCCGGGGTCATCCGTGCCCAAAGGGTCTTACTGAACCGGGTTTTCCAAGAGCGTCTCCACGGGCAGCAGCAGGCTAGGAACGGGAAAACTGCAGCAGCAACTGAGAACTGGCAAAGCAGGGTTAGAAGTACCAGAATACAGCAGGAATCCTGGGAGCACAGGCTAAAGCACCTACAACAGGGTTGTAACTTGAAGCACTGGCATCCCTGTCCTAAACCAGCCCCCTTTTATAGGAAGAAATCTCCCTGGATTGGCTGGAAAACTAGGAACAGGAATTATGTCAGAAACTTGGTCTCCAACATGGCGGCGCCCAGTAATGCAGACCTTTTCTGACAACATGCTGTTCACTGCCCCTGGTCTCCTAGGCAACGGCTTAGCGAGAGCAAGCTGCTGCAGCGGCGTCCCGCCGCCACGAGCGGACCCCCTCAACGCCATTACTGCTGCCTGTACCCTTGAACCCAGCGCTGCAGCCCTCCACCGCCGCTGCCGGGCCGCCCGTAAAGCCCGCCCCGC
Organism: Pseudophryne corroboree; assembly: GCF_028390025.1. Taxonomy (NCBI): domain Eukaryota; kingdom Metazoa; phylum Chordata; class Amphibia; order Anura; family Myobatrachidae; genus Pseudophryne; species Pseudophryne corroboree. The sequence continues at coordinate 181,491,457 of NC_086445.1, read as the reverse complement.
GGCCCCAGCGTTCCGGTAAGACCCCAGACGCTGACAGTACCCCCCCTTTTGCGGGTGGACTCCGGACACCTATAAGGTTTAGCTGGAAATTTGGCATGAAATGTCCAAAGAAGTCTTGGGGCATGGATGTCCTCTGCCTCTACCCAGGACCTTTCCTCAGGTCCATATCCCTTCCAATCAACTAGGTACTGGAGGCGACCATATCGTTTGCGGGAGTCGAAGATCTTATGAATCTCAAATTCGTCTCCTTGTGTTGACTGGATCTTGGGTGATTTAGGTAGAGCAGCTCTGAATCGATTGAGTACCAACGGTTTTAAGAGAGAAATATGAAAAGCGTTAGGGATTCTTAAATGTGGAGGTAACTTCACCTTGTAAGCCACAGGATTCAAAACTCTTTCGATTGGGTAGGGCCCAATAAACCTGGGAGCAAACTTCTTAGTAGGAACCTTCAATCTTAGGTTACGTGTGGAAACCCAAACCCGATCTCCCACTTTAAGACTTGGTTCCGCTTTTCGCTTTAGATCTGCGTAGGTCTTATACTTCTTGGATGTCTTGAGGAAGGCCTTGTGAATTTGTTTCCAGGTTTCAGTAAATTGTCTAAGTGTTGACTCTGCGGCAGGAACCTCGAGTGTAGGCAGAAGTTGGAAGTCAGGAACTTTCGGATGATAACCATAATTAATGAAAAATGGAGAAGATTTTGTGGCAGAGTGATAAAGATTGTTATGGGCAAATTCTGCAAATGGGAGGAAGTCCAGCCAGTCGTCCTGAGAGGAGGACATGAATAAACGCAGAAATGTCTCCATGTCCTGGTTCACTCTTTCTGTTTGACCATCCGTTTGAGGATGATATCCTGAGGAGAAATTCAATTTCACACCAAGAGCAGAACATAGGGATCTCCAAAACTTGGCCACAAACTGGGGAACTCTATCAGATACGATTTCCCGCGGTAATCCATGGAGACGAAAAATCTCTGCTATGAATAACTTTGCCAGCTGGGATGCTGATGGAAGACTGGCCAGGGGAATAAAGTGTGCCATTTTAGAAAATCGATCAACTATGACCCATACGGTGTTCCGTCCGCCAGACACAGGCAAATCAGTAATAAAGTCCATAGAAATATGTGTCCATGGTCTTTGCGGTACAGGTAGCGGATGAAGTAAACCGGCTGGAGGACCTTTAGGACTTTTATGCTGAGCACACTTTGGACAGGCAGCCACGAATTCCTGTACATCAGTCCTGAGATGAGGCCACCAGTAGGAGCGCTGAATGAATTTGAGCATTTTATGACCACCCGCATGGCCCATGAAGGAGGAGGAGTGAGCCCATGTAAGCAGTCTCTTGCGAAGATTTGGAGCAACGAAGATCTTTCCTGGAGGAGGAAGTGGAGAGGTATTGGTTGCTGAAAAAGAGGTGGAGACTAAGATGTATTGTTCTTTTGAACGGTCAGAGGGTTCTTCAGAACTCAAGGAACGAGATAATGCATCTGCCTTTTTGTTGAGGGACCCTGGGCGGTAACTAAGTTTAAAGTTGAAACGGGTAAAGAAGAGTGCCCATCTTGCTTGACGTTGATTCAGACATCGGGCTGACTGTAGATACAGGAGGTTCTTATGATCCGTGGTTACCGAGATTGGATGCTGAGCTCCCTCCAACAAATACCTCCACTCCTCAAAGGCTAACTTAATTGCTAGTAATTCTTGTTCCCCAATAGCGTAATTCTGCTCAGCGGGGGAGAATCTTCGCGAGAAGAACGCACAAGGATGGACTTTCTTGTCCTCGAAGAGCTGAGATAAAACTGCTCCCACTCCTACCGTGGAGGAATCGACTTCCACCAGGAATGGACGACTGAGATCAGGTTGTCGAAGAACAGGAGCGGTCATGAAGGCCTTCTTTAATGATGAAAAGGCTTCTAAAGCCTCTGGAGACCATTTGGCTGGATCGGCTCCTTTCCTGGTTAATGCTGTTATGGGGGCTATGACAGAGGAATAATTCTGAATGAATCTTCGGTAGAAGTTAGCGAACCCCAGGAAACATTGAACTCCCTTAAGGGAAGCTGGAAGCGACCAATTCTGAATCGCTTGGACTTTAGCGGGATCCATCTGCAATTTCTGCCCTAACCCTAATTTCCTAACCGAGGAATGGAATCGTGGGTACTTCGAAGGTGCACTTCTCGAGCTTACAAAATAGTTGATTCCTCCGTAAACGAGTTAGAACTTCTTTGACTTGTTCTCGATGGGTCTTCAGATCCCTAGAAAAAATGAGGATGTCATCCAAGTAAACCACCAAGCAGTCATAGAGGAGATCTCTGAAGATTTCATTAACGAATTCTTGAAAGACGGCTGGGGCGTTACATAGGCCGAAAGGCATTACCAGATATTCGTAGTGGCCGTCGCGGGTATTAAAAGCCGTCTTCCATTCGTCACCTGGGCGAATACGTATAAGGTTGTAGGCTCCCCGTAAGTCCAGCTTAGTGAATACAGTAGCTCATTTAACACGGTCGAACAGTTCTGGAATTAGAGGTAATGGATATCTGTTCTTAATTGTAATGTCATTGAGACCTCTATAGTCAATACAGGGCTGCAGACCCCCATCCTTCTTTTTGACAAAGAAAAACCCTGCGCCAGCCGGAGAGTGGATGACCTAATGAACCCTTTTTCCAAGTTCTCCCGGATATACTCCGACATGGCCTGAGTCTCAGGGAGTGAGAGCGGGTAGATTCGACCTCGGGGAGGAGTCTTGCCGGGTACCAGATCAATGGGACAATCCCAAGTGCGATGCGGAGGCAAGGTGTCCGCCCCATGCTTACTAAAAACATCTTGGAAGGCCTGGTATTCTGCAGGGAGGCTGGAAGGACTAGAAGAGCAGAGAGGTCTTACAGAGGGCAAACAGTTCTGGAAGCAGTTTCGTCCCCAGGAAAGAACATCCATGGTTTGCCAATCTATGTGGGGATTGTGTCTACTTAACCATGGAAATCCTAGGATCAGTTCGTGAGAGGCTTTGGGAATTACTAGGAAAGAGATGTTTTCCGAATGAAGAGCTCCAACCTTCATCTTAAGAGGAATTGTACGAAGAGTGATAATTCCCTCAGGAATATGACTTCCATCCACACCAGTAATTGAGATGGTACAATCCAAACGGACCGTTTGTATCCCAGATCGTTTGACCAGAGCTGATGTAATAAAACTTTCGGCGGCTCAGGAGTCGAGTAGTGCAGGGATGAGAAGAGAGGAAGAAGGAAGCTCCAGGTGGGTTAACAAGACTGACTCTTTCTTGGCAAGTAATTCTGAGAATTCTCCTAGCTTGACCTCTCCGGCACAAGCTAGGAGCGGGCGTTTCCCGGACGTTGGCTACAAGATTTAACAAAATGATCAGATGCACCACAGTACAGGCATAAGTTCCCTTGTCGCCGTCTCTGACATTTCTCGTTGGAAAGACGGGAACGATTGATCTGCATGGGTTCCTCAGTAGTTGGAGTTGATGGTGTTGGTGGAGGAACGACTCAAGGCCTGGGACGATCTGACCGTGATTTCTCCATACAGCGTTCTCTGTATCTTAAGTCTAATTTATTGCATAGGGAAATTAACTTATCCAGCTTATTAGGTACGTCCTGAGTCGCGAGGTCATCTTTGATCTTCTCGGAGAGACCGCTCCAGAAAGCTGCGATGAGAGCCTCCTCATTCCAGTTCAGTTCAGAGGAGAGAGTACGAAACTGGATCACGTACTGACTGACCGTACGCGTGCCCTGACGCAGGCGCAGCATTTCTCCAATGAGGCAGCAGAAGTCCTGCCCGGTTCATCGAAGATTCTTCGAAAGGCGGCTACAAACTCCGAGTAGTTAGTAGAGATGAGCGGGTTCGGTTTCTCTGAATCCGAACCCGCCAGAACTTCATGTTTTTATTCACGGGTCCGAGCGACTCGGATCTTCCCGCCTTGCTCGGTTAACCCGAGCGCGCCCGAACGTCATCATGACGCTGTCGGATTCTCGCGAGGCTCGGATTCTATCGCGAGACTCGGATTCTATATAAGGAGCCCGCGTCGCCGCCATTTTCACACGTGCATTGAGATTGATAGGGAGAGGACGTGGCTGGCGTCCTCTCCGTTTAGAATTAGAATAGATTAGAGAGACACTTGATTTACTAATTTTGGGGAGCATTAGGAGTACTCAGTAGTGTACAGTGCAGAGTTTTGCTGATAGTGACCAGTGACCACCACTTTTATTTATAATCCGTTCTCTGCCTGAAAAAAGCGATACACAGCACACAGTGACTCAGTCACATACCATATCTGTGTGCACTGCTCAGGCTCAGGCCAGTGTGCTGCATCATCTATTATCTATATATAATATTATATATATCTGTCTGACTGCTCAGCTCACACAGCTTATAATTGTGGGGGAGACTGGGGAGCACTACTGCAGTGCCAGTTATAGGTTATAGCAGGAGCCAGGAGTACATAATATATTATATAGTGAGTGACCACCAGACACACAGTGCAGTTTATTTAATATATCCGTTCTCTGCCTGAAAAAAGCGATACACACAGTGACTCAGTCAGTCACATACCATATCTGTGTGCACTGCTCAGGCTCAGGCCAGTGTGCTGCATCATCTATATATATATTATATATCTGTCTGACTGCTCAGCTCACACAGCTTATAATTGTGGGGGAGACTGGGGAGCACTACTGCAGTGCCAGTTATAGGTTATAGCAGGAGCCAGGAGTACATAATATTATATTAAAATTAAACAGTGCACACTTTTGCTGCAGGAGTGCCACTGCCAGTGTGACTAGTGACCAGTGACCTGACCACCAGTATATAATATTAGTAGTATACTATCTCTTTATCAACCAGTCTATATTAGCAGCAGACACAGTACAGTGCGGTAGTTCACGGCTGTGGCTACCTCTGTGTCGGCACTCGGCAGCCCGTCCATAATTGTATATACCACCTAACCGTGGTTTTTTTTTTCTTTCTTTATACATACATACTAGTTACGAGTATACTATCTCTTTATCAACCAGTCTATATATTAGCAGCAGACACAGTACAGTGCGGTAATTCACGGCTGTGGCTACCTCTGTGTCGGCACTCGGCAGCCCGTCCATAATTGTATATACCACCTAACCGTGGTTTTTTTTTCTTTCTTTATACATACATACTAGTTACGAGTATACTATCTCTTTATCAACCAGTCTATATATTAGCAGCAGACACAGTACAGTGCGGTAGTTCACGGCTGTGGCTACCTCTGTGTCGGCACTCGGCAGCCCGTACATAAACCACCTAACCGTGGTTTTTTTTTCTTTCTTTATACATACATACTAGTTACGAGTATACTATCTCTTTATCAACCAGTCTATATATTAGCAGCAGACACAGTACAGTGCGGTAGTTCACGGCTGTGGCTACCTCTGTGTCGGCACTCGGCAGCCCGTCCATAATTGTATATACCACCTAACCGTGGTTTTTTTTTTCTTTCTTTATACATACATACTAGTTACGAGTATACTATCTCTTTATCAACCAGTCTATATATTAGCAGCAGACACAGTACAGTGCGGTAGTTCACGGCTGTGGCTACCTCTGTGTCGGCACTCGGCAGCCCGTCCATAATTGTATATACCACCTAACCGTGGTTTTTTTTTCTTTCTTTATACATACATACTAGTTACGAGTATACTATCTCTTTATCAACCAGTCTATATATTAGCAGCAGACACAGTACAGTGCGGTAGTTCACGGCTGTGGCTACCTCTGTGTCGGCACTCGGCAGCCCGTCCATAATTGTATATACCACCTAACCGTGGTTTTTTTTTTCTTTCTTTATACATACATACTAGTTACGAGTATACTATCTCTTTATCAACCAGTCTATATATTAGCAGCAGACACAGTACAGTGCGGTAGTTCACGGCTGTGGCTACCTCTGTGTCGGCACTCGGCAGCCCGTCCATAATTGTATATACCACCTAACCGTGGTTTTTTTTTCTTTCTTTATACATACATACTAGTTACGAGTATACTATCTCTTTATCAACCAGTCTATATATTAGCAGCAGACACAGTACAGTGCGGTAGTTCACGGCTGTGGCTACCTCTGTGTCGGCACTCGGCAGCCCGTCCATAATTGTATATACCACCTAACCGTGGGTTTTTTTTCTTTCTTTATACATACATACTAGTTACGAGTATACTATCTCTTTATCAACCAGTCTATATATTAGCAGCAGACACAGTACAGTGCGGTAGTTCATGGCTGTGGCTACCTCTGTGTCGGCACTCGGCAGCCCGTCCATAATTGTATATACCACCTAACCGTGTTTTTTTTTTCTTTCTTTATACATACATACTAGTTACGAGTATACTATCTCTTTATCAACCAGTCTATATATTAGCAGCAGACACAGTACAGTGCGATAGTTCACGGCTGTGGCTACCTCTGTGTCGGCACTCGGCAGCCCGTCCATAATTGTATATACCACCTAACCGTGGTTTTTTTTTCTTTCTTTATACATACATACTAGTTACGAGTATACTATCTCTTTATCAACCAGTCTATATATTAGCAGCAGACACAGTACAGTGCGGTAGTTCACGGCTGTGGCTACCTCTGTGTCGGCACTCGGCAGCCCGTCCATAATTGTATACTAGTATCCAATCCATCCATCTCCATTGTTTACCTGAGGTGCCTTTTAGTTGTGCCTATTAAAATATGGAGAACAAAAATGTTGAGGTTCCAAAATTAGGGAAAGATCAAGATCCACTTCCACCTCGTGCTGAAGCTGCTGCCACTAGTCATGGCCGAGACGATGAAATGCCAGCAACGTCGTCTGCCAAGGCCGATGCCCAATGGCATAGTACAGAGCATGTCAAAACCAAAACACCAAATATCAGTAAAAAAAGGACTCCAAAACTAGAGATGAGCGGGTTCGGTTTCTCTGAATCCGAACCCGCCAGAACTTCATGTTTTTTTTCACGGGTCCGAGCGACTCGGATCTTCCCGCCTTGCTCGGTTAACCCGAGCGCGCCCGAACGTCATCATGACGCTGTCGGATTCTCGCGAGGCTCGGATTCTATCGCGAGACTCGGATTCTATATAAGGAGCCGCGCGTCGCCGCCATTTTCACACGTGCATTGAGATTGATAGGGAGAGGACGTGGCTGGCGTCCTCTCCGTTTAGAATTAGAATAGATTAGAGAGACACTTGATTTACTAATTTTGGGGAGCATTAGGAGTACTCAGTAGTGTACAGTGCAGAGTTTTGCTGATAGTGACCAGTGACCACCACTTTTATTTATAATCCGTTCTCTGCCTGAAAAAAGCGATACACAGCACACAGTGACTCAGTCACATACCATATCTGTGTGCACTGCTCAGGCTCAGGCCAGTGTGCTGCATCATCTATATATATTATATATCTGTCTGACTGCTCAGCTCACACAGCTTATAATTGTGGGGGAGACTGGGGAGCACTACTGCAGTGCCAGTTATAGGTTATAGCAGGAGCCAGGAGTACATAATATTATATTAAAATTAAACAGTGCACACTTTTGCTGCAGGAGTGCCACTGCCAGTGTGACTAGTGACCAGTGACCTGACCACCAGTATATAATATTAGTAGTATACTATCTCTTTATCAACCAGTCTATATTAGCAGCAGACACAGTACAGTGCGGTAGTTCACGGCTGTGGCTACCTCTGTGTCGGCACTCGGCAGCCCGTCCATAATTGTATATACCAGTGACCTAACCGTGGTTTTTTTTTCTTTCTTTATACATACATACTAGTTACGAGTATACTATCTCTTTATCAACCAGTCTATATATTAGCAGCAGACACAGTACAGTGCGGTAGTTCACGGCTGTGGCTACCTCTGTGTCGGCACTCGGCAGCCCGTCCATAATTGTATATACCACCTAACCGTGGTTTTTTTTTCTTTCTTTATACATACATACTAGTTACGAGTATACTATCTCTTTATCAACCAGTCTATATATTAGCAGCAGACACAGTACAGTGCGGTAGTTCACGGCTGTGGCTACCTCTGTGTCGGCACTCGGCAGCCCGTCCATAATTGTATATACCACCTAACCGTGGTTTTTTTTTCTTTCTTTATACATACATACTAGTTACGAGTATACTATCTCTTTATCAACCAGTCTATATATTAGCAGCAGACACAGTACAGTGCGGTAGTTCACGGCTGTGGCTACCTCTGTGTCGGCACTCGGCAGCCCGTCCATAATTGTATATACCACCTAACCGTGGTTTTTTTTTCTTTCTTTATACATACATACTAGTTACGAGTATACTATCTCTTTATCAACCAGTCTATATATTAGCAGCAGACACAGTACAGTGCGGTAGTTCACGGCTGTGGCTACCTCTGTGTCGGCACTCGGCAGCCCGTCCATAATTGTATATACCACCTAACCGTGGTTTTTTTTTCTTTCTTTATACATACATACTAGTTACGAGTATACTATCTCTTTATCAACCAGTCTATATATTAGCAGCAGACACAGTACAGTGCGGTAGTTCACGGCTGTGGCTACCTCTGTGTCGGCACTCGGCAGCCCGTCCATAATTGTATATACCACCTAACCGTGGTTTTTTTTCTTTCTTTATACATACATACTAGTTACGAGTATACTATCTCTTTATCAACCAGTCTATATATTAGCAGCAGACACAGTACAGTGCGGTAGTTCACGGCTGTGGCTACCTCTGTGTCGGCACTCGGCAGCCCGTCCATAATTGTATACTAGTATCCAATCCATCCATCTCCATTGTTTACCTGAGGTGCCTTTTAGTTGTGCCTATTAAAATATGGAGAACAAAAATGTTGAGGTTCCAAAATTAGGGAAAGATCAAGATCCACTTCCACCTCGTGCTGAAGCTGCTGCCACTAGTCATGGCCGAGACGATGAAATGCCAGCAACGTCGTCTGCCAAGGCCGATGCCCAATGGCATAGTACAGAGCATGTCAAAACCAAAACACCAAATATCAGTAAAAAAAGGACTCCAAAACCTAAAATAAAATTGTCGGAGGAGAAGCGTAAACTTGCCAATATGCCATTTACCACACGGAGTGGCAAGGAACGGCTGAGGCCCTGGCCTATGTTCATGGCTAGTGGTTCAGCTTCACATGAGGATGGAAGCACTCAGCCTCTCGCTAGAAAACTGAAAAGACTCAAGCTGGCAAAAGCACCGCAAAGAACTGTGCGTTCTTTGAAATCCCAAATCCACAAGGAGAGTCCAATTGTGTCGGTTGCGATGCCTGACCTTCCCAACACTGGACGTGAAGAGCATGCGCCTTCCACCATTTGCACGCCCCCTGCAAGTGCTGGAAGGAGCACCCGCAGTCCAGTTCCTGATAGTCAGATTGAAGATGTCAGTGTTGAAGTACACCAGGATGAGGAGGATATGGGTGTTGCTGGCGCTGGGGAGGAAATTGACCAGGAGGATTCTGATGGTGAGGTGGTTTGTTTAAGTCAGGCACCCGGGGAGACACTTGTTGTCCGTGGGAGGAATATGGCCGTTGACATGCCAGGTGAAAATACCAAAAAAATCAGCTCTTCGGTGTGGAGGTATTTCACCAGAAATGCGGACAACAGGTGTCAAGCCGTGTGTTCCCTTTGTCAAGCTGTAATAAGTAGGGGTAAGGACGTTAACCACCTCGGAACATCCTCCCTTATACGTCACCTGCAGCGCATTCATAATAAGTCAGTGACAAGTTCAAAAACTTTGGGTGACAGCGGAAGCAGTCCACTGACCAGTAAATCCCTTCCTCTTGTAACCAAGCTCACGCAAACCACCCCACCAACTCCCTCAGTGTCAATTTCCTCCTTCCCCAGGAATGCCAATAGTCCTGCAGGCCATGTCACTGGCAATTCTGACGAGTCCTCTCCTGCCTGGGATTCCTCCGATGCATCCTTGCGTGTAACGCCTACTGCTGCTGGCGCTGCTGTTGTTGCCGCTGGGAGTCGATGGTCATCCCAGAGGGGAAGTCGTAAGCCCACTTGTACTACTTCCAGTAAGCAATTGACTGTTCAACAGTCCTTTGCGAGGAAGATGAAATATCACAGCAGTCATCCTACTGCAAAGCGGATAACTGAGGCCTTGGCATCCTGGGTGGTGAGAAACGTGGTTCCGGTATCCATCATTACTGCAGAGCCAACTAGAGACTTGTTGGAGGTACTGTGTCCCCGGTACCAAATACCATCTAGGTTCCATTTCTCTAGGCAGGCGATACCGAAAATGTACACAGACCTCAGAAAAAGAGTCACCAGTGTCCTAAAAAATGCAGCTGTACCCAATGTCCACTTAACCACGGACATGTGGACAAGTGGAGCAGGGCAGGGTCAGGACTATATGACTGTGACAGCCCACTGGGTAGATGTATGGACTCCCGCCGCAAGAACAGCAGCGGCGGCACCAGTAGCAGCATCTCGCAAACGCCAACTATTTCCTAGGCAGGCTACGCTTTGTATCACCGCTTTCCAGAATACGCACACAGCTGAAAACCTCTTACGGCAACTGAGGAAGATCATCGCGGAATGGCTTACCCCAATTGGACTCTCCTGTGGATTTGTGGCATCGGACAACGCCAGCAATATTGTGTGTGCATTAAATCTGGGCCAATTCCAGCACGTCCCATGTTTTGCACATACCTTGAATTTGGTGGTGCAGAATTTTTTAAAAAACGACAGGGGCGTGCAAGAGATGCTGTCGGTGGCCAGAAGAATTGCGGGACACTTTCGGCGTACAGGCACCACGTACAGAAAACTGGAGCACCACCAAAAACTACTGAACCTGCCCTGCCATCATCTGAAGCAAGAAGTGGTAACGAGGTGGAATTCAACCCTCTATATGCTTCAGAGGTTGGAGGAGCAGCAAAAGGCCATTCAAGCCTATACAATTGAGCACGATATAGTAGGTGGAATGCACCTGTCTCAAGTGCAGTGGAGAATGATTTCAACGTTGTGCAAGGTTCTGATGCCCTTTGAACTTGCCACACGTGAAGTCAGTTCAGACACTGCCAGCCTGAGTCAGGTCATTCCCCTCATCAGGCTTTTGCAGAAGAAGCTGGAGGCATTGAAGGAGGAGCTAACACGGAGCGATTCCGCTAGGCATGTGGGACTTGTGGATGCAGCCCTTAATTCGCTTAACAAGGATTCACGGGTGGTCAATCTGTTGAAATCAGAGCACTACATTTTGGCCACCGTGCTCGATCCTAGATTTAAAGCCTACCTTGGATCTCTCTTTCCGGCAGACACAGGTCTGCTGGGGTTGAAAGACCTGCTGGTGACAAAATTGTCAAGTCAAGCGGAACGCGACCTGTCAACATCTCCTCCTTCACATTCTCCCGCAACTGGGGGTGCGAGGAAAAGGCTCAGAATTCCGAGCCCACCCGCTGGCGGTGATGCAGGGCAGTCTGGAGCGACTGCTGATGCTGACATCTGGTCCGGACTGAAGGACCTGACAACGATTACGGACATGTCGTCTACTGTCACTGCATATGATTCTCTCAACATTGATAGAATGGTGGAGGATTATATGAGTGACCGCATCCAAGTAGGCACGTCACACAGTCCGTACTTATACTGGCAGGAAAAAGAGGCAATTTGGAGGCCCTTGCACAAACTGGCTTTATTCTACCTAAGTTGCCCTCCCACAAGTGTGTACTCCGAAAGAGTGTTTAGTGCCGCCGCTCACCTTGTCAGCAATCGGCGTACGAGGTTACATCCAGAAAATGTGGAGAAGATGATGTTCATTAAAATGAATTATAATCAATTCCTCCGCGGAGACATTGACCAGCAGCAATTGCCTCCACAAAGTACACAGGGAGCTGAGATGGTGGATTCCAGTGGGGACGAATTGATAATCTGTGAGGAGGGGGATGTACACGGTGATATATCGGAGGGTGAAGATGAGGTGGACATCTTGCCTCTGTAGAGCCAGTTTGTGCAAGGAGAGATTAATTGCTTCTTTTTTGGGGGGGGTCCAAACCAACCCGTCATATCAGTCACAGTCGTGTGGCAGACCCTGTCACTGAAATGATGGGTTGGTTAAAGTGTGCATGTCCTGTTTTGTTTATACAACATAAGGGTGGGTGGGAGGGCCCAAGGACAATTCCATCTTGCACCTCTTTTTTCTTTTCTTTTTCTTTGCATCATGTGCTGATTGGGGAGGGTTTTTTGGAAGGGACATCCTGCGTGACACTGCAGAGCCACTCCTAGATGGGCCCGGTGTTTGTGTCGGCCACTAGGGTCGCTAATCTTACTCACACAGTCAGCTACCTCATTGCGCCTCTTTTTTTCTTTGCGTCATGTGCTGTTTGGGGAGGGTTTTTTGGAAGGGACATCCTGCGTGACACTGCAGTGCCACTCCTAGATGGGCCCGGTGTTTGTGTCGGCCACTAGGGTCGCTAATCTTACTCACACAGTCAGCTACCTCATTGCGCCTCTTTTTTTCTTTGCGTCATGTGCTGTTTGGGGAGGGTTTTTTGGAAGGGACATCCTGCGTGACACTGCAGTGCCACTCCTAGATGGGCCCGGTGTTTGTGTCGGCCACTAGGGTCGCTAATCTTACTCACACAGTCAGCTACCTCATTGCGCCTCTTTTTTTCTTTGCGTCATGTGCTGTTTGGGGAGGGTTTTTTGGAAGGGACATCCTGCGTGACACTGCAGTGCCACTCCTAGATGTGCCCGGTGTTTGTGTCGGCCACTAGGGTCGCTAATCTTACTCACACAGCTACCTCATTGCGCCTCTTTTTTTCTTTGCGTCATGTGCTGTTTGGGGAGGGTTTTTTGGAAGGGCCATCCTGCGTGACACTGCAGTGCCACTCCTAGATGGGCCCGGTGTTTGTGTCGGCCACTAGGGTCGCTAATCTTACTCACACAGCTACCTCATTGCGCCTCTTTTTTTCTTTGCGTCATGTGCTGTTTGGGGAGGGTTTTTTGGAAGGGACATCCTGCGTGACACTGCAGTGCCACTCCTAGATGGGCCCGGTGTTTGTGTCGGCCACTAGGGTCGCTAATCTTACTCACACAGTCAGCTACCTCATTGCGCCTCTTTTTTTCTTTGCGTCATGTGCTGTTTGGGGAGGGTTTTTTGGAAGGGCCATCCTGCGTGACACTGCAGTGCCACTCCTAGATGGGCCCGGTGTTTGTGTCGGCCACTAGGGTCGCTAATCTTACTCACACAGCTACCTCATTGCGCCTCTTTTTTTCTTTGCGTCATGTGCTGTTTGGGGAGGGTTTTTTGGAAGGGCCATCCTGCGTGACACTGCAGTGCCACTCCTAGATGGGCCCGGTGTTTGTGTCGGCCACTAGGGTCGCTAATCTTACTCACACAGCTACCTCATTGCGCCTCTTTTTTTCTTTGCGTCATGTGCTGTTTGGGGAGGGTTTTTTGGAAGGGACATCCTGCGTGACACTGCAGTGCCACTCCTAGATGGGCCCGGTGTTTGTGTCGGCCACTAGGGTCGCTTATCTTACTCACACAGCGACCTCGGTGCAAATTTTAGGACTAAAAATAATATTGTGAGGTGTGAGGTATTCAGAATAGACTGAAAATGAGTGTAAATTATGGTTTTTGAGGTTAATAATACTTTGGGATCAAAATGACCCCCAAATTCTATGATTTAAGCTGTTTTTTAGTGTTTTTGAAAAAAACACCCGAATCCAAAACACACCCGAATCCGACAAAAAAAATTCGGTGAGGTTTTGCCAAAACGCGTTCGAACCCAAAACACGGCCGCGGAACCGAACCCAAAACCAAAACACAAAACCCGAAAAATTTCAGGCGCTCATCTCTATCCAAAACCTAAAATAAAATTGTCGGAGGAGAAGCGTAAACTTGCCAATATGCCATTTACCACACGGAGTGGCAAGGAACGGCTGAGGCCCTGGCCTATGTTCATGGCTAGTGGTTCAGCTTCACATGAGGATGGAAGCACTCAGCCTCTCGCTAGAAAACTGAAAAGACTCAAGCTGGCAAAAGCACCGCAAAGAACTGTGCGTTCTTTGAAATCCCAAATCCACAAGGAGAGTCCAATTGTGTCGGTTGCGATGCCTGACCTTCCCAACACTGGACGTGAAGAGCATGCGCCTTCCACCATTTGCACGCCCCCTGCAAGTGCTGGAAGGAGCACCCGCAGTCCAGTTCCTGATAGTCAGATTGAAGATGTCAGTGTTGAAGTACACCAGGATGAGGAGGATATGGGTGTTGCTGGCGCTGGGGAGGAAATTGACCAGGAGGATTCTGATGGTGAGGTGGTTTGTTTAAGTCAGGCACCCGGGGAGACACCTGTTGTCCGTGGGAGGAATATGGCCGTTGACATGCCAGGTGAAAATACCAAAAAAATCAGCTCTTCGGTGTGGAGGTATTTCACCAGAAATGCGGACAACAGGTGTCAAGCCGTGTGTTCCCTTTGTCAAGCTGTAATAAGTAGGGGTAAGGACGTTAACCACCTCGGAACATCCTCCCTTATACGTCACCTGCAGCGCATTCATAATAAGTCAGTGACAAGTTCAAAAACTTTGGGTGACAGCGGAAGCAGTCCACTGACCAGTAAATCCCTTCCTCTTGTAACCAAGCTCACGCAAACCACCCCACCAACTCCCTCAGTGTCAATTTCCTCCTTCCCCAGGAATGCCAATAGTCCTGCAGGCCATGTCACTGGCAAGTCTGACGAGTCCTCTCCTGCCTGGGATTCCTCCGATGCATCCTTGCGTGTAACGCCTACTGCTGCTGGCGCTGCTGTTGTTGCCGCTGGGAGTCGATGGTCATCCCAGAGGGGAAGTCGTAAGCCCACTTGTACTACTTCCAGTAAGCAATTGACTGTTCAACAGTCCTTTGCGAGGAAGATGAAATATCACAGCAGTCATCCTACTGCAAAGCGGATAACTGAGTCCTTGACAACTATGTTGGTGTTAGACGTGCGTCCGGTATCCGCCGTTAGTTCACAGGGAACTAGACAATTTATTGAGGCAGTGTGCCCCCGTTACCAAATACCATCTAGGTTCCACTTCTCTAGGCAGGCGATACCGAGAATGTACACGGACGTCAGAAAAAGACTCACCAGTCTCCTAAAAAATGCAGTTGTACCCAATGTCCACTTAACCACGGACATGTGGACAAGTGGAGCAGGGCAGGGTCAGGACTATATGACTGTGACAGCCCACTGGGTAGATGTATGGACTCCCGCCGCAAGAACAGCAGCGGCGGCACCAGTAGCAGCATCTCGCAAACGCCAACTCTTTCCTAGGCAGGCTACGCTTTGTATCACCGCTTTCCAGAATACGCACACAGCTGAAAACCTCTTACGGCAACTGAGGAAGATCATCGCGGAATGGCTTACCCCAATTGGACTCTCCTGTGGATTTGTGGCATCGGACAACGCCAGCAATATTGTGTGTGCATTAAATATGGGCAAATTCCAGCACGTCCCATGTTTTGCACATACCTTGAATTTGGTGGTGCAGAATTTTTTAAAAAACGACAGGGGCGTGCAAGAGATGCTGTCGGTGGCCAGAAAAATTGCGGGACACTTTCGGCGTACAGGCACCACGTACAGAAGACTGGAGCACCACCAAAAACTACTGAACCTGCCCTGCCATCATCTGAAGCAAGAAGTGGTAACGAGGTGGAATTCAACCCTCTATATGCTTCAGAGGTTGGAGGAGCAGCAAAAGGCCATTCAAGCCTATACAATTGAGCACGATATAGGAGATGGAATGCACCTGTCTCAAGTGCAGTGGAGAATGATTTCAACGTTGTGCAAGGTTCTGATGCCCTTTGAACTTGCCACACGTGAAGTCAGTTCAGACACTGCCAGCCTGAGTCAGGTCATTCCCCTCATCAGGCTTTTGCAGAAGAAGCTGGAGGCATTGAAGAAGGAGCTAAAAGGGAGCGATTCCGCTAGGCATGTGGGACTTGTGGATGCAGCCCTTAATTCGCTTAACAAGGATTCACGGGTGGTCAATCTGTTGAAATCAGAGCACTACATTTTGGCCACCGTGCTCGATCCTAGATTTAAAGCCTACCTTGGATCTCTCTTTCCGGCAGACACAGGTCTGCTGGGGTTGAAAGACCTGCTGGTGACAAAATTGTCAAGTCAAGCGGAACGCGACCTGTCAACATCTCCTCCTTCACATTCTCCCGCAACTGGGGGTGCGAGGAAAAGGCTCAGAATTCCGAGCCCACCCGCTGGCGGTGATGCAGGGCAGTCTGGAGCGACTGCTGATGCTGACATCTGGTCCGGACTGAAGGACCTGACAACGATTACGGACAAGTCGTCTACTGTCACTGCATATGATTCTCTCAACATTGATAGAATGGTGGAGGATTATATGAGTGACCGCATCCAAGTAGGCACGTCACACAGTCCGTACTTATACTGGCAGGAAAAAGAGGCAATTTGGAGGCCCTTGCACAAACTGGCTTTATTCTACCTAAGTTGCCCTCCCACAAGTGTGTACTCCGAAAGAGTGTTTAGTGCCGCCGCTCACCTTGTCAGCAATCGGCGTACGAGGTTACATCCAGAAAATGTGGAGAAGATGATGTTCATTAAAATGAATTATAATCAATTCCTCCGCGGAGACATTGACCAGCAGCAATTGCCTCCACAAAGTACACAGGGAGCTGAGATGGTGGATTCCAGTGGGGACGAATTGATAATCTGTGAGGAGGGGGATGTACACGGTGATATATCGGAGGGTGAAGATGAGGTGGACATCTTGCCTCTGTAGAGCCAGTTTGTGCAAGGAGAGATTAATTGCTTCTTTTTTGGGGGGGGGGTCCAAACCAACCCGTCATATCAGTCACAGTCGTGTGGCAGACCCTGTCACTGAAATAATGGGTTGGTTAAAGTGTGCATGTCCTGTTTTGTTTATACAACATAAGGGTGGGTGGGAGGGCCCAAGGACAATTCCATCTTGCACCTCTTTTTTCTTTTCTTTTTCTTTGCATCATGTGCTGATTGGGGAGGGTTTTTTTGGAAGGGACATCCTGCGTGACACTGCAGTGCCACTCCTAGATGGGCCCGGTGTTTGTGTCGGCCACTAGGGTCGCTAATCTTACTCACACAGTCAGCTACCTCATTGCGCCTCTTTTTTTCTTTGCGTCATGTGCTGTTTGGGGAGGGTTTTTTGGAAGGGACATCCTGCGTGACACTGCAGTGCCACTCCTAGATGGGCCCGGTGTTTGTGTCGGCCACTAGGGTCGCTAATCTTACTCACACAGCTACCTCATTGCGCCTCTTTTTTTCTTTGCGTCATGTGCTGTTTGGGGAGGGTTTTTTGGAAGGGACATCCTGCGTGACACTGCAGTGCCACTCCTAGATGGGCCCGGTGTTTGTGTCGGCCACTAGGGTCGCTAATCTTACTCACACAGCTACCTCATTGCGCCTCTTTTTTTCTTTGCGTCATGTGCTGTTTGGGGAGGGTTTTTTGGAAGGGCCATCCTGCGTGACACTGCAGTGCCACTCCTAGATGGGCCCGGTGTTTGTGTCGGCCACTAGGGTCGCTAATCTTACTCACACAGCTACCTCATTGCGCCTCTTTTTTTCTTTGCGTCATGTGCTGTTTGGGGAGGGTTTTTTGGAAGGGCCATCCTGCGTGACACTGCAGTGCCACTCCTAGATGGGCCCGGTGTTTGTGTCGGCCACTAGGGTCGCTAATCTTACTCACACAGCTACCTCATTGCGCCTCTTTTTTTCTTTGCGTCATGTGCTGTTTGGGGAGGGTTTTTTGGAAGGGACATCCTGCGTGACACTGCAGTGCCACTCCTAGATGGGCCCGGTGTTTGTGTCGGCCACTAGGGTCGCTTATCTTACTCACACAGCGACCTCGGTGCAAATTTTAGGACTAAAAATAATATTGTGAGGTGTGAGGTATTCAGAATAGACTGAAAATGAGTGTAAATTATGGTTTTTGAGGTTAATAATACTTTGGGATCAAAATGACCCCCAAATTCTATGATTTAAGCTGTTTTTTAGTGTTTTTTGAAAAAAACACCCGAATCCAAAACACACCCGAATCCGACAAAAAAAATTCGGTGAGGTTTTGCCAAAACGCGGTCGAACCCAAAACACGGCCGCGGAACCGAACCCAAAACCAAAACACAAAACCCGAAAAATTTCAGGCGCTCATCTCTAGTAGTTAGACAGGATTGGATCCAACCTCTCCCACAATGGTGACGCCCATTCCAACGCTTGCCCAGTAAGTAAAGAAATGATATAGGCTACCTTGGTTCGTGCTGATGGGAAACTGGCCGACTGTAGTTCGAATTGGATTTCACACTGGTTAAGAAACCCACGGCATTGCTTTGGATTCCCATCGAATTTACTGGGAGATGGCAAATGCAACCGTGGAAGTGGGCCTGGAACAGGAGGAAGCGGAACCGGAGGTGCTAATGTGGGAGCAGCTGTAGGAACTTGAGGAGCCGTCATGGCAACACAGAGAGAATCGAGACGTTCGGACATACTCTGCATCAACTGCACAATTTGCTTACTTAAACGAGACCAGATATCCGCGGTTGAATCTCCTCCTGAGGCCTGATCACCCGTCGAATCCATTTGGCCAGTGCTTACTCTCACGTCTATCAAAGTTTGGGGATCCGGCAGCTGAGACTTGCCCAAGGAGGTAGCAGACTGGGGAAGAACAAAATGAGGGGGTTGGATATAGTTCCTTTGCATGGGATACGGAGCAATGAAGGATGTAGGCGGAGTTTGAGAGTCAATGAAAAGTATTTATTATGTACAGAGCAGAGGTAGAAAACTGAGGTTGATGAACGGTGACTTGAGAACGTGGTCGTAGACAAAGAACTGTGGAACTGTGGGTGAGAGTAAAACGAGGCTGAAGACAAGAACCGTGGACTGCGACTTATGAGATGAAACTGCGGTAGAGGATCTGAGAACTGTGGACGGTAGTTTGGGTCGTGACTGGAGACTGAGAACTGTAGACTGTGGCTTGAAAGATGAAGCTGGAGATAACGAGCTGAGGACTGTGAATGGTGGTTCGAGGACTTGGCTGGAAGCAAGAATCTGCGGACTGTGGCTTGGAGGACGAGGCAAGAGACCCGGGGTCATCCGTGCCCAAAGGGTCTTACTGAACCGGGTTTTCCAAGAGCGTCTCCACGGGCAGCAGCAGGCTAGGAACGGGAAAACTGCAGCAGCAACTGAGAACTGGCAAAGCAGGGTTAGAAGTACCAGAATACAGCAGGAATCCTGGGAGCACAGGCTAAAGCACCTACAACAGGGTTGTAACTTGAAGCACTGGCATCCCTGTCCTAAACCAGCCCCCTTTTATAGGAAGAAGTCTCCCTGGATTGGCTGGAAAACTAGGAACAGGAATTATGTCAGAAACTTGGTCTCCAACATGGCGGCGCCCAGTAATGCAGACCTTTTCTGACAACATGCTGCTCACTGCCCCTGGTCTCCTAGGCAATGGCTTAGCGAGAGCGAGCTGCTGCAGCGGCGTCCCACCGCCACGAGCGGACCCCCTCAACGCCATTACCGCTGCCTGTACCCTTGAACCCAGCGCCGCAGCCCTCCACCGCTGCTGCCCGGACGCCCGTGAAGCCCGCCCCGTAGCGCCAGCATTCCGGTAAGACCCCGGACGCTGACAGGGTCCACATTAGTACCATGGGGATGTACCAAAACTCCCAGAACGGGAGGGAGAGTGCGGCGGCTCCTGCAGAACTGATTGACCAAACTTCAGGTCCTCAGAGGCCAAAGTATCGAACTTGTAGAACCTTGCAAACGTGTTCGACCCAGACCAAGTAGCCACTCAGCAAAGCTGTAAAGCCGAGACACCCCGGGCAGCCGCCCAGGAAGAACCCACCTTACGAGTAGAGTGGGCCTTAACAGACATAGGACACTGCAATCCTGCCGTAGAATATGCATGCTAGATAGTGAACTTGATCCAACGAGAGATTGTCTGCTTAGAAGCAGGACACCCAAGTTTCTTGGGATCATACAGGACAAACAGAGAGTCCGATTTTCTGTGACGAGCAGTCCTCTTCACATAGATTTTCAGAGCCCTTACAACATCCAAGGACTTTGATGAAACTGAGGAGTCAGTAGCAACTGGCACCACAATAGGTTGGTTGATATGAAATGCCGACACAATCTTCGGAAGGACGTGTCCGGAGCTCAGCTCTATCTTCATGGAAGATCAAGTAGGGGCTCTTGCAAGACAAAGCCCCCAGCTCCGACACATGTCTAGCAGAAGCTAAGGCCAACAAAGTGACAGCCTTCCATGTAAGAAACTTGACCGAAACCTCCTGTAGAGGCTCGAACCAATCTGATTGGAGGAACTGTAACACCACGTTAAGATCCCAGGGCTCCGTAGGTGGCACAAAGGGAGGCTGGATGTGCAGAACCCCTTTCAGAAAAGTCTGAACATCAGGAAGGGGAGCCAATTGTTTCTGGAAGAAAATGGATAGGACTGAAATCTGGACCTTTACAAATACCAATCTGAGGCCCATATCCACACCTGCTTGCAGGAAGAGGAGAAACCGTCCAAGTTGAAACTCCACCTTAGGAAATTTCTTGAATTTACACAAAGATACATATTTTTTACAAATACGATGGTAATGTTTAGACGTTACTCCTTTCTTAGCCTGTATCAGGGTAGGAATAACCTTGGTCGGAATGCCCTTCCGAGCTGATATCTGGAGTTCAACCTCCATGCTGTCAAACGTAGCTGCGGTAAGTCTTGATAAGCAAACGGCCCCTGCTGCAGCAGGTCCTCCCGAAGAGGAAGAGGCCTCGGCTCTTCTACCAGTAGATCCAGAAGATCCGTGTACCAAGCCCTTCTTGGCCAGTCTGGAGCAATGAGGATTGCCTGAACTTTTGTTCTCCTTATGAGTTTTAGAACTCTTGGAATGAGTGGAAGCGGGGGAAACATGTACACCGACGGGAACATCCACGGAATCACTAGGGCGTCCACCACCACGGCTTGTGGGTCCCTTGACCTGGAACAATACCGCCGAAGCTTCTTGTTGAGATGAGAGGCCATCATTCTGCTGAGGAAGTCCGCTTCCCAGTTGTCTACTCCCGGAATGAAGATTGCTGACAGCGCTAACGCATATCTTTCTGCCCAGAGGATGATTCTTGATACCTCTGGCATTGCAGCTCTGCTCTTCATTCCGCCCTGTCGGTTTATGTAAGCCACGGTCGTTACATTGTCCAACTGCACTTGAATGGCCCGGTTACTCAGAAGATGGGCCACTTGGAGAACACCATTGTAGACGGCTCTTCGTTCCAGAATGTTTATCGGCAGGCCAGCTTCCAGACTTGACCACCTTCCTCGGAAGGTTTCCCCTTGAGTGACTGCGCCCTAGCCCCGGAGACTTGCATCCGTGGTTAGAAGGATCCAATCCTGAATCCCGAACCTGCGGCCCTCCAGAAGGTGAGGTAATTTAAGCCACCAGAGGAGGGAAATACTGGCCTTTGGCGACAGACGTATTCTCTGGTGCATGTGTAGATGAGATCCCGACCACTTGTCTAGGAGATCCAATTGGAAGGGCCGAGCATGAAACCTCCCATACTGCAGAGCCTCGTAAGAGGGCACCATCTTCCCCAGAAGGCGAATGCACTGATGAACCGAGACCCAGGCTGGCTTCAGGACATCCCGGACCGTTGTTTGTATCACCAATACCCTCTGCACTTCCATGTCGAGGATAATTCCCAGAAAGGGCAACCTCCTGGTTGGTTCCCTAAAG
Organism: Pseudophryne corroboree; assembly: GCF_028390025.1. NCBI lineage: Eukaryota > Metazoa > Chordata > Amphibia > Anura > Myobatrachidae > Pseudophryne > Pseudophryne corroboree. The sequence goes on along the minus strand of NC_086445.1, from coordinate 181,469,723 downwards.
AAGGTGTTAGACGGCTTGACCTTTCTTGCTTTAATAGCAAAGGTTTCTTCATAGCCAGTGCAGCTGAGGGAAGAAAAGGTGACCTACCCGCGGTAGCTGTGAAAATCCACGCATCCAGCGCTTCCGCAAAGAAAGCCTGACCTGTGTAGGGTAGGGTCTCCACAACTCTCCTGGATTCCGCGTCGGCAGACCACTGGCGCAGCCAAAGTCCTCTGCGAGCTGAGACAGACATGGAAGATATTCCTGCAGCCATCGAACCCAGGTCCTTCATGGATTCCACCATAAATCCTGCAGAATCCTGAATGCTACGTAAAAACAATTCAACATCACCTTTATCCATTGTATCCAATTCTTCAAGTAACATGCCTGACCACTTTACTATAGCCTTGGAAATCCATGCACAGACAATAGTAGAACGTAGTATCGCCCCTGAAGCCGTGTATATGGATTTGAGCGTAGCGTCAATTTTGCAATCAGCCGGTTCTTTTAACGCGGTAGATCCTGGGACAGGTAAAACCACCTTTTTTGAGAGTCTGGATACAGACGCGTCAACTATGGGTGGATTTTCCCATTTTTTTCCATCTTCCTCAGGGAAAGGAAAAGCAACCAGAACCCTTCTAGGGATCTGAAATTTTTTCTCCGGGTTTTCCCAGGCTTTCTCAAAAATAGCATTTAATTGTTTAGATGCAGGAAAGGTTAGTAAGGCTTTCTAATTGTCTGTAAAGTAAGCCTCCTCAACCTGCTCAGGTGTTGTATCAGCAATATTCAATACATTTCTAATGGCCTCTATCATCAACTGAACCGCTTTTGCAAGAGATGTCGCCCCCCTCAACACATCCCCATCACCGTCTGCCGTGTCAGAATCGGTAACCGTGTCATCCTGCATAATTAGGGAAAGAGCACATTTTTGGGAGCGTACGTCAGGGGGTCCGGAGGCAACAGAACTGGACCAAACAGCCATAGAGTTCTGTAAAACCTGAGTTGCAGACTCATTTTGTGCAACTCTAGTAGAAATCTGAGAAATCATGCTTTTAAGAGAGACTAACCACTCAGGCTCCCTTGCTGGGACCTGTGCTAACACAGTGCAATTCTGATTACATGGAATGGGATCATCCTGAGAGGATATATCCTCTGCAGCATATGACACAGGGGTGGTCATTCCGAGTTGTTCGCTAGCTGCATTAGTTCGCTGTGCAGCGATGAGGCAAAAAAACTGCACTTCTGCGCATGCGTATGCAGCGCAATGCGCATGCGCAGCGTACTACTACAATGAACTAAGTAGTTTTACACAGGGTCTAGCGATGCTTTTCAGTCGCACAGGCAGCCGCAGAGTGATTGACGGGAAGAAGGCGTTTCTGGGTGTCACAAACAAAAAAATAAAAAGGTAGGTGGGCGCTAGTAGAATGACTATAAGACACCTAGAATGCTATTACTGTTCTCTGGCAGCAGCTTCCCAAAGTCGAGGTACTGTTCCTCAACCTAAAAATTCACCGAACAAGAAATACTCAGAGAAGCGCTACCATTAAACAGTATTAATAAAATGTATTAAAAAATATTTATATGTAGCTGTCACAATTCAGTGAATAAACCAATTATCCTGGGATATAATTCATGTAATATCATACTTACCTACATTTTCTTTCTCCTCTCCGGGAGAAGCCCGGAGAGGAGACGCTGCAGTGTCTTCGGGGGGCGGGGCCGGACGGTGACATCACTAAGCCCCGCCCCCGCATCGGGAAATGCCGCGATTCGCGGGTCCGCGGGAAGGGGGCGGGGCTAAAATGACGCGATTTGCGTCATTTTAACCCCTTCTCCACCCGACGGACCCGCGTTATCTCTCCATCCTGCTCGCATCACTAGGGTGCGAGCAGGATGCGGGAGACCAGCCCACTCTTCCGGGGGTGCGGGGGGCTACCTCAAAAAACGGGAGCCTCCTGCAGCTTCCGGCAGAGTAGGTAAGTATGTGTAATATACACCAAAACATTAGTAGCTAAAGATAGTAACAATTATAAAATACATTGTAAGAGCTCCCTTAGAAAAACGTAATCACTTGTATTTCTGATAACAATGCAGTATTTATATTTCATTGATACTTATTAGATTAAGCTCCATGCATGGGCTAATTAGATCACATGAATTCATTAGATATTGTTTTGGAAGTCCATCCACAATGAAGTAATATATACTTGAACTATCCACCATTAGATACTCTGCTTGAGTGTTCACAGTCTCATCCAAATAAAGGGAGGCTTTTTCTGGGCAGCTTAAATAAACATGCTTCCATGTGTGTGCAGTGACTTTTAAGCTGGAACCGCTATTTGTACAGTCTCATGCAAAAGCTTACCCAGGCCTTTCAATGGTGGAGAGATTTCCCGTAGTCTCCTTCCTGATAGTGGGCGCCGGCTGCCCACACCGCTCTGCGGCGGCACAGAAGAAGCTATCAGTTACACTGGATGGATGCTGCACTCGCAGGACAGTGTCGGAGCGCGGCTGATCAGGGCCAAAAACCGTTCGCTCGTGATTCCGTAGATGTTGATATGGAAGTAATTATGTGACAATTTTACTGTGAGGGTAATATGAAATTAGATTAACAAAATAAAAATGTGAAAGCGTGAACACAAGGATAAAAGAAGTGAAACTGGTGAGAAAAGTGAAATAAAAATGAAAATAATATAAAAAATGATAAGAAGAATTATTCTCTATACGTGTTAGTGAGTGCTCCAAGAGGTGCGTATATTGACATGATTGCATAGTCATCTGACTATGCCCTTGGCCTGAAGATCCTGATATATTTTCAAAGAGAGGACCCAGGGTTGTGATTGATGTGACATAAGAAGGAGATGAGATAGTATTATCATAAACACGTATGGTGTTATAAACAAAAGTTTTTAATTAGCTGATTGGTACCAGACATCTGTCTTAGTAATTAGAGGGCTCTGGTGTATATAAAGATGCCTAAAACCATGGAGGCGGTACTTCTGATGAAACAGCCCCTGTTCTCGAGGCTGAGAAACGCGTCAAGCATCCCGCCCGACGTTCTGTCCGGTATCCTGGTCATCATCTAACATCTAACACACAAGCAGTGTGCATAGCGGCTCCCGCTACGGAATCACGAGCGAACGGTTTTTGGCCCTGATCAGCCGCGCTCCGACACTGTCCTGCGAGTGCAGCATCCATCCAGTGTAACTGATAGCTTCTTCTGTGCCGCCGCAGAGCGGTGTGGGCAGCCGGCGCCCACTATCAGGAAGGAGACTACAGGAAATCTCTCCACCATTGAAAGGCCTGGGTAAGCTTTTGCATAAGACTGTACAAATAGCGGTTCCAGCTTAAAAGTCACTGCACACACATGGAAGCATGATTATTTAAGCTGCCTAGAAAAAGCCTCCCTTTATTTGGATGAGACTGTGAACACTCAAGCAGAGTATCTAATGGTGGATAGTTCAAGTATATATTACTTCATTGTGGATGGACTTCCAAAACAACATCTAATGAATTCATGTGATCTAATTAGCCCATGCATGGAGCTTAATCTAATAAGTATCAATGAAATATAAATACTGCATTGTTATCAGAAATACAAGTGATTACGTTTTTCTAAGGGAGCTCTTACAATGTATTTTATAATTGTTACTATCTTTAGCTACTAATGTTTTGGTGTATATTACATAAATTATATCCCAGGATAATTGGTTTATTCACTGAATTGTGACAGCTACATATAAATATTTTTTAATAAATTGTATTAATACTGTTTAATGGTAGCGCTTCTCTGAGTATTTCTTGTTTCTGGGTGTCAACTGACCGTTTTCAGGGAGTGTTCGTAAAAACGCAGGTGTGCCTGGGCGAACGCAGGGCATGTTTGTGACGTCAAATCAGGAACTGAATGGTCTGAAGTGATCCCAAGCTCTGAGTAGGTTTGAAGCTACTCAGAAACTGCACACATTTTTTTTGTAGCCGCTCTGTGATCCCTTCGTTCGCACTTCTGCTAAGCTCAAATACACTCCCAGTGGGCGGCGGCATAGCGTTTGCACAGCTGCTAAAAACTGCTAGCGAGCGATCAACTCGGGATGACCCCCCAGAGTCCCTGGACATAGCTTAATGGAGACCACAAACACACACTCTTAATGGAGACCACAAACACACACACGGAAAGGCAGACAGAGTTTCCCCCCATGAATGCCAAGAGAGACACAGAGATTGGAGCCAACCCACACACAGCGCTTCTTGGATAGAGAACAGCCACTACCCAGCACTGACTGTGTACCTTAATAGGTTACACAGTCTGTACACAGCCTCCCCACCCTTCTACAATGCCCTGGTACCGTTGTAAGATAGCTGGAGTTGATGAGGAAGCACAGCTCTCCTTTTCAGCGTCTCTGCAGGCAGGGAAAATGGTGCTGAACGCTGCTGGGTCCGCTCTGAGGAGAAGCTCCGCCCCGTTTCATGGCGCTGCTTCCCGCTCTCTGTTTGAATTATATTGGCCTGAGGTATGTGCTGGCAGTGATCCGGGGGCCCCTGACAGGCTTGCCGACCAGTGTAGGGTTTAGGCGCTGGCTCAGGGCATCCTCACAGCGCCGCACCATGTACTGCTGAGCCCCGGAGCGCTTACCCTGTTGCCACCATCTTCACACTGGCTCCCCACTTGCTAGGGGGGGTGGTGACTAACTCGCCACAAGTCTTCTGGCTCTGTAAGGGGGTGGTGGCATGCTGCCGGGGTGAGTGATCCCCTGTGGCGGCGATCGATCAATCCCCTCAGGAGCTCAGTGTCCTGTCAGCGGAGATAGTGGCACAGACCCCTTAGGGTGGATATTACTCCCCACCCCTTACTCCCACGAAGCAGGGAGGCTGTTGCCAGCAGCCTCCCTGTAAAATAATACTTTTACCAGAGAAGCTCTGGAGAGCTCTCCTAGCTGTGACCGGCTCCTCCGGGTACAATTCTTAACTGAGTCTGGTAGGAGGGGCATAGAGGGAGGAGCCAGTCCACACTCTCAAACTCTTAAAGTGCCAGTGGCTCCTAGTGGACCCGTCTATACCCCATGGTACTAATGTGGACACCAGCATCCTCTAGGACGTAAGAGAAACACTGCCGAAGGAGAAAGGACATATTTAAGAGAAGGAACATGATAACAAAGAGTGGTGAGATTTAATACCAGCACACCATGAACATACAACAATCAACAACGGCTGGTAACAATAACAGCAACAGCTGAACAGGTAACCACATAAAAGAGAACCTGCAGAAAAGTCAACGCACTGAGGCGGGCGCCCAATATCCCTTATGGACTACGAGAAAAGGATTTACCAGTAGGTAATTAAAATCCTATTTTCTCTAGCATCTATAAGGGATATTGGGGAGACTTAGGGGGTCATTCCGAGATGATCGTAGCTGTGCTAAATTTAGCACAGCTACGATCATTCACACTGACATACGGGGGGACGCCCAGCACAGGGCTATACCGCCCCGCATGTCAGTGCCGCAGCGGCGATGCCTTTGCACTTCAAGAGTAGCTCCCGAGCAGCGCAGCTTTAGCGTGCTGGCCGGGAGCTACTCATCACTCCCCGGCCCGCAGCGGCTGCATGTGATGTCACGCAGCTGCTGCAGCCTGCCCCCCGTTCGGTCCGGCCACACCCACTGGAAATGGGTCTGGGGTGCGGTTCCCCCTGATTGGAGTGGCTGGGCTGCTGTGGGGTAGCACACTATTATATTTATTTAGCACCCCCCTTAACACTGTTATTAATCCTTTAGGTCTTTTAATTACACCGTCACTAGTGTATCACTTTTTGTATACAGATTTTGCGTTCCCTTTAATTAACACATACTAACACTTTACCTTCTCACATGTGTGCTGCCCTGGGGTGGCTGGCCTATGCCGGTTTGTGGGGTTCTGCACCCCAGGCCCAGATATAGTATTAGGTTTAGGACCACCAGCATCAGAGGAGCCTTGTCGAGGCCTGGTGGCTTTGCCATATTTCTGCAGATATATGTAACGAAGACCTCTGGATTTCTATTATATGTAGGTTTTCAAGTCATGTTACCCATATAGTTTGGTGTGCTGGGGGACACCAGGGGTTAATCCCCATCCTGTCTCTTGCTATATCTGTGCTCACACTGCTTTATTGTGGGGACTGGGGACCAGCAGTATTATATAGGAGGAGTACAGTGCAGAGTTTTGCTGACCAGTGACCACCAGTATACGTTGTCTGCCTGAAAAACGCTCCATATCTGTGCTCAGTGTGCTGCATATATCTGTGCTCACACTGCTTTATTGTGGGGACTGGGGACCAGCAGTATTATATAGGAGGAGTACAGTGCAGAGTTTTGCTGACCAGTGACCACCAGTATACGTTGTCTGCCTGAAAAACGCTCCATATCTGTGCTCAGTGTGCTGCATATATCTGTGCTCACACTGCTTTATTGTGGGGACTGGGGACCAGCAGTATTATATAGGAGGAGTACAGTGCAGAGTTTTGCTGACCAGTGACCACCAGTATACGTTGTCTGCCTGAAAAACGCTCCATATCTGTGCTCAGTGTGCTGCATATATCTGTGCTCACACTGCTTTATTGTGGGGACTGGGGACCAGCAGTATTATATAGGAGGAGTACAGTGCAGAGTTTTGCTGACCAGTGACCACCAGTATACGTTGTCTGCCTGAAAAACGCTCCATATCTGTGCTCAGTGTGCTGCATATATCTGTGCTCACACTGCTTTATTGTGGGGACTGGGGACCAGCAGTATTATATAGGAGGAGTACAGTGCAGAGTTTTGCTGACCAGTGACCACCAGTATACGTTGTCTGCCTGAAAAACGCTCCATATCTGTGCTCAGTGTGCTGCATATATCTGTGCTCACACTGCTTTATTGTGAGGACTGGGGACCAGCAGTATTATATAGGAGGAGTACAGTGCAGAGTTTTGCTGACCAGTGACCACCAGTATTATACGTTCTCTGCCTGCAAAACGCTCCATATCTGTGCTCAGTGTGCTGCATATCTGTGCTCACACTGCTTTATTGTGGGGACTGGGTACCAGCAGTATTATATAGGAGGAGTACAGTGCAGAGTTTTGCTGACCAGTGACCACCAGTATTATACGTTCTCTGCCTGAAAAACGCTCCATATCTGTGCTGCATTGTAGTATATAGTAGGAGTACAGTGCATCATTTTGCTGACCACCAGTATATAATATATAGGAGTACGGTACAGAAGGCCACTGCTCTACCTACCTCTGTGTCGTCAAGTATACTATCCATCCATACCTGTGGTGCATTTCAGTTTTGCAGTTTGCTGACCACCAGTATATAATATATAGCAGTACGGTACAGTAGGCCACTGCTCTACCTACCTCTGTGTCGTCAAGTATACTATCCATCCATACCTGTGGTGCATTTCAGTTTTGCACAGTTTGCTGACCACCAGTATATAATATATAGCAGTACAGTACAGTAGGCCACTGCTCTACCTACTTCTGTGTCATCAAGTATACTATCCATCCATACCTGTGGTGCATTTAAGTTTTGCACAGTTTACTGACCACCAGTATATAATATATAGCAGTACGGTACAGTAGGCCACTGCTCTACCTACTTCTGTGTCGTCAAGTATACTATCCATCCATACCTGTGGTGCATTTCAGTTTTCCTTTGGACCCCATCTATACCCATTGTACTAAGTCTCCCCAATATCCCTTATGGATGCTAGAGAAAAGGGGGTTATTCATGTTGTTTGTTAACAAACCAGAAAAGAACACTCATGGTTAAAACTAGAGATGAGCTGGTTCGGTTCGTCGAGATCCGAACCCCCCCGAACTTCACCTATTTTACACGGGTCCGAGGCAGCCTCGGATCTTCCCGCCTTGCTCGGTTAACCCGAACGAGGCCGAACGTCATCATCCTGCTGTCGGATTCTCGCGAGATTCGTATTCTATATAAAGAGCCGCGCGTCGCCGCCATTTTCACTCGTTCATTGGAGATTAAAACGGAGAGGACGTGGCTACGTTCTCTGCCTGAAAAGCTCCATATCTGTTCTCAGTGTGCTGCAAATATCTGTGCTCAGTGTGTTGCAAATATCTGTGCTCAGTGTGCTGCAAATATCTACGTTCTCTGCCTGAAAAGCTCCATATCTGTGCGCAGTGTGCTGCAAATATCTGTGCTCAGTGTGCTGCATTTTGGTGACCAACAGTATATAGTTGTACAGTACAGTAGGCCATTGCTGTATCTTGCAGCTCTGTGTCACTGCAAGTATCCATTCCATATCTGTGCTGCATTTTTGTGAGCAGTATATATAGTAGTACTGTGCAGCATTTTGGTGACCAACAGTAAATAGTTGTACAGTGCAGTAGGCCATTGCTGTATCTTGCAGCTCTGTGTCACTGCAAGTATCCATTCCATATCTGTGCTGCATTTTTGTGAGCAGTATATATAGTAGTACAGTGCAGCATTTTGGTGACCAACAGTATATAGTTGTACAGTACAGTAGGCCATTGCTGTATCTTGCAGCTCTGTGTTACTGCAAGTATCCATTCCATATCTGTGCTGCATTTTGGTGACCAACAGTATATAGTTATACAGTACAGTAGGCCATTGCTGGATCTTGCACCTCTGTGTCACTGCAAGTATCCATTCCATACCATATCTGTGCTGCATTTTTGTGAGCAGTATATATAGTAGTACAGTGCAGCATTTTGGTGACCAACAGTATATAGTTGTACAGTACAGTAGGTCATTGCTGTATCTTGCAGCTCCATGTCACTGCAAGTATCCATTCCATATTTGTGCTGCAATTTTGTGAGCAGTATATATAGTAGTACAGTGCAACATTTTGGTGACCAACAGTATATAGTTGTACAGTACAGTATTGATATAATAATATTACTGGCATATAATTCCACACATTAAAAAATGGAGAACAAAAATGTGGAGGGTGAAATAGGGAAAGATCAAGATCCACTTCCACCTAGTGCTGAAGCTGCTGCCACTAGTCATGTCAGAGACGATTCAATGCCATCAACGTCGTCTGCCAAGGCCGATGCCCAATGTCATAGTAGAGAGCATGTAAAATCCAAAAAACAAAAGTTCAGTAAAATGACCCGAAAATCTAAATTAAAAGCGTCTGAGGAGAAGCGTAAACTTGCCAATATGCCATTTACGACACAGAGTGGCAAGGAACGGCTGAGGCCATGGCCTATGTTCATGGCTAGTGGTTCAGCTTCACATGAGGATGGAAGCACTCATCCTTCCCCTAGAAAACTAAAAAGAGTTAAGATGGCAAAAGCACAGCAAAGAACTGTGCATTCTTCTAAATCACAAATCCCCAAGGAGAGTCCAATTGTGTCGGTTGCGATGCCTCACCTTCCCAACACTGGACGGGAAGAGGTGGCTCCTTCCACCATTTGCACGCTCCCTGGAAGTGCTGGAAGGAGCACCCACAGTCCAGTTCCTGATAGTCAAATTGAAGATGTCACTGCTGAAGTACACCAGGATGAGGATATGGGTGTTGCTGGCGCTGAGGAGGAAATTGACAAGGAGGATTCTGATGGTGAGGTGGTTTGTTTAAGTCAGGCACCCGGGGAGACACCTGTTGTCCGTGGGATGATTATGGCCAATGACATGCCTGGTCAAATTACAAAAAAACCCACCTCTTCGGTGTGGAATTATTTTAACAGAATGCGGACAACAGGTGTCAAGCCATGTGTTGCCTTTGTCAAGTTGTAATAAGTAGGGGTAAGGACGTTAACCACCTAGGAACATCCTCCCTTATACGTCACCTGGAGCGCAATCATCAGAAGTCATTGACAAGTTCAAAAACTTTTGGGTGACAGCGGAAGCAGTCCACTGACAACTAAATCCCTTCCTCTTGTACCCAAGCTCCTGCAAGCCACCCCACCAACTCCATCAGTGTCAATTTCCTCCTTAGACAGGAAAGCCAATAGTCCTGCAGGCCATGTCACTGGCAAGTCTGACGAGTCCTTTCCTGACTGGGATTCCTCCAATGAATCCTAGAGTGTGAGATGTTGGAAGATGGGTTGTGAAATGGCCTAGCCACCATTCAACCTTTTCCTGAACCAAACACCTGCAGATTTTGGGCCTGATCTAGATTTCCATGTTCAGGAAAAAATGCGGTATTCCTCCTGTATTCAGAGCCGGCTGCATCAATGTGACTGTATCACCACCGCATTGCCACTATGCATCCGCTGGTGAAAATAGTCATCATCAGGCATGCCCTGGACACAAGAGATCCATCTGAAGATGACGCATCTCTGCATGCGCTCACCTCCGAATAGCCTGGAAACCTGTCTACACCCGCGGCAAACTTACCCATTTGCTGCCCAGTTACACACACACTCAGCTGCAAGTGAATCACCTTTAATTGCATAGATTTCCATTTACAGGCCCTGACACATGCTCAGTTCCATCCACAGATGGAATTCCACGAACCAGTTCAATTCTGTTTTCTGCAGCATTTGAAAACGTCTTTGCAACATCTTGTTCTAAGTGTTTTGTGTTTAATAAAGCCAAATGCAGAAGGAATGCTATAATCACAAACATCTCCTCAGTTGAATCTTAGCCTTTCAGAAGCATGAACTGATTGGCAACAGAATTCTTCCCATCTGCTATTGGTATATTGGAGTTACAGTCTTCAGGGAGCTCTGCAGCTGAAACCAGAGTACAGCCTCATCAATGACTGTCGCCATTGCACGTCTGGATACTTTACAATCACAGTTATTACTGTGTTAAAGTAAAGTTTAGCACTATTTTATTTGCATTCCTCAGTCCCTGCTTAATAGGCAATTTCATTTTTCTTTTTATATTAATAGTGTCTTGTTTTGAATGATTATGTTATCCCATTGGCTGGGAATAAAATACTTTTATGGTGGTTAGACTGACAGAGCTTCATTATTGTTTTTACTTTTCTTGTCTGTATCAGGGAGATCCAGCTTACACTCTGTTGGGTAAATGTATGAACTGTCGATACGGGCACAAAGCGGTATCAGCACACGTTATGTGCAATATACTGCTTCCCCCCCATCTATGGCTGCGGTGCCGGCTTAGTGACAGCATTATGGGCCCGCTGCTATCTAAAAGATAGCAGGCCGATATGCGCGGGCAATGTATAAACGGGCAGCATCGCTGATAGTTCCGACACTTGCAGCTGTCAATTTCGACAGCTGCATGGTGGCGATGCCCATTCACCACAGCAGGGACAAAGCTGTTCCTGGCTGTGGTGGGTGCCGGACTGCACTGGGGATCTCGCGTGAGTACCGAGATCCCACGCATGCAGACACCGCACACCCTGCATCCATTAATTGAAATACTGACCCTCCTGAGTCCTGCGGTGCAGCAGCAGCGCTGACGAAATCACTGGGATTTTCACGGAGATCTGCGCATGCGCTGTAGACTGAGACAGCGCTAGGGTCCCCTAGAGAACCTAGTGCCCAGAGTCTACACAGCGCTGCTGGCTAGAGAGGAGAGGGCCCAGCCGGAGCCTGCACACGGGCCACCTCCTCTCTAGAAACGCCTCTGCTCACTGTATACATCTTATTGCTGCGATACAGATATATTAATACATTTTGAGCTCCCAAGCTACTTTTACAATACTGTACTTGCATTGTACTTTATAACTTCATATATTCTACTACTTTCATACTCTGCAATATATGAAAGGGTGTAGTGATAGATAGATAGATAGATAGATAGATAGATAGATAGATAGATAGATAGATAGATAGATAGATAGAGAAAATTATGTGTTGAAATGACAGAAATCCCACTGGATCACATGACCGTGTATTATTTATCAATGACGCACACCTTACATCGTAGCTGCACGCCTCAACTATTTCCAGCTGATGATAGAAAAATAAAATCTATGTGTACCCTACCCAGGCATTATTAGCCAATAGCTTAAATCTAATATACACTATTGTTTTAAATGTTATATACACAAATTAATATACACTCCCCCACAGAGCACACTGCTGCACTTGCATTGTGCAGTCACATAGTAGGGGCGGGCAGGATGACAAGTGGGGGCAGTGCTGACAAAATGTGCAGGGCCAGAGGAGTGGGAGTGGGCTACCAGTATTAAGTGCCCCAGGTCTCCCCTAGACTTAATCCGGCCCTACTTGGGTATGTAGTCACGCTCGGACACAGGCCTTGGGTGGTTGCACGCACTCAGCTTTTGGCTTCATGCATCACAACACATACAAAGGTGTGCTTTTATCAGAGTGCAACCGCACACCCAAGAGTGATATATCTATTACATAATGGATGGTAAAAATGGGCACTCATCATAGAAAAATTATCAACTCCAGGTGCCAAAATAAAAGGGTAATCGAGGATTCGAGGTACACCATTGTTTATGAGGCACCTGATGGCACCTCTTTTTATCTGAGCACATCAGGCACGGGGGTGAATTAGGCTGCAGCGGGAGACTGAGCCTGTGGGAGGCTCAGTAAGATTGTGGGAGTGCTCAGTCAGGCTGTGGGAGGGCTCCTCCCATAACGCTAGGGCCACACATAGCAGCCAAGCGGGTCCCGCTGAACGGGAAGGGGGTTTTTGTGTGCACACGGATCCTGTTCTGTGGGATGCCGCAGAACAGGACCCAGCCAGTGACACACAGGATTTCAGTGGAACACAGTGCGGCATAGGCGCCCTGTGTGAACACATACTGTACATTGAAATGTATGTGTTCACACTGAAATCCCGCCGTCCTGTCATCCGGCCCAACAGCAGCGTGTGTGGGTGCCTGCATAGGTGCCCATGTGCAGTTTACTTCTGGCCAAGCGCAGGTCCGAAACTAGGATTTTCGTCACCCGGGGCAAGGAGTAATTTGGCGCCCCTCCCCCCAAAAAATAAAATAATAATAATAATAAACCACAAAAACACAAAACAAACAAGCCCTATCAGACTAAAATAATCAGATTACCTAAAAATTTTAAAAAAGGGGATACCACTGGACAATATTCCCCTATGTGCCTCAAATGCCAAATGTATCACATGCGCCGCCAGCGTGTTCAACCACAGGACATGCACCTCTGTGTGTCCCCATACATTGCACTATATTATAACACGTCATCACTGCACTACATCACTATACTACATCCTCTACACCCTGAACAACATACTCTATATGCTACACTACGTCCCCTTATATGTTACACCACATCAGTGCACTACATGCCCCTATATACTGCAATACATTACTACACTACATACCCTATATGGTACACTACATCACTACACTACATCCCACTATAAGCTACACCAAATCCCCCCATCTGGGAGGCAAAGCGGAGGTTGATACTGCCAACTGGGTGCACAGTGCACTACTATAGCTTGTACGGTGCACCGCACGCTAGTCGCAGCACTGCATGGCAAATAAGAGAGTTTAAGACAGTAGCCAACATAGGAGCAGGGCCGGCTCCAGGCCTACTAGCACCCTGAGCGGAAAATTTTGAAGCACCCCCCCCCCTCTCAATGCGTGCGCATTCGGCACACGCACTTCTGGGAAAGTGGGTGTGGCCACGCAACTTTATATTATGTTATCAAACTATAAATATGTATATTTTCACCACACCCTTAACACAATTAGCATCCTTACACATAACGCCCACATAATGTAATGTACACATAATGTACCCAGTATACTGTTAGATACACATAACGTTCCAGTATAGTGCCAGATACACATAATGACCCCAGTAGAGTGCCAGATAGGGATAATGACCCCAGTAGGGCAGTGCTAGAGACACATAATGACCCCAGTAGTGCAGTGCCAGATACACATATGCCCCCAATAGTGCCAGATACACATAATGACCCCAGTAGTGCAGTGCCAGATACACATAATGACCCAAGTAGTGCAGTGCCAGATACACATATGCCCCCAATGGTGACAGATACACATAATGACCCCATTAGTGCAGTGCCAGATTCACAAAATGACCCCAGTAGTGGCAGATACACATATTTGAAAATACCAGAGCAAAAAGGAATCCACAGCGCTGTTCCTAATTAATTCCCTTCAAACTCCAATATATTGCTTAATATCATATAGCAGATCCTTGCAAAATTTTTCTTATATGCAATCCCAGTTCTCGGACATACTCAGTGGGGACCGTTTTTCAAATCCGCACAGCAGACGATAACTGAAGTATGGTTCTATTGGTCTCCACACAGTAATGCCCCTTGCACCGTATCATGCCCCACACAGTAATGCTCCTTGCACATTAATATGCCCACACAGTAATGCCCTTTACACCTTAGTATGCCCCACAAAGTAATGCCCCTTATACACGTTACACCACAGTAGAGCAACTTATACTGTACATGTTACGCCACATCATAACCCTTAGACACTTTACACCAGAGCCACTTACACACATTATGCCATAGTAGAGCTCCTTATACACATTACACCACAGTAGAGGCGCTATGAAAGTAGCTTTGAATTGTGGACAAGAGAGAAAGAGAGAGGACAAGAGAAAGAGAAGTGAAGCAAGAGAGAGGGGGAGTGAGGACAAAAGAGAGAGGGAGTGAGGACACAAAAAGAGAGAGGGGGAGTGAGGACAAAAGAGAGAGAGAGAGGGGGAGTGAGGACAAAAGAGAGAGAGAGGGGGGGAGTGAGGACAAAAGAGACAGAGGGGGAGTGAGGACAAAAGAGACAGAGGGGGAGTGTGGACAAAAGAGACAGAGGGGGAGTGAGGACAAAAGAGACAGAGGGGGAGTGAGGACAAAAGAGACAGAGGGGGAGTGAGGACAAAAGAGACAGAGGGGGAGTGAGGTCAAAAGAGAGAGAGGGGGGTGAGGACAAAAGAGAGAGAGGGGGAGTGAGGTCAAAAGAGAGAGAGGGGGAGTGAGGTCAAAAGAGAGAGAGGGGGGTGAGGTCAAAAGAGAGAGAGGGGGGTGAGGTCAAAAGAGAGAGAGGGGGGTGAGGTCAAAAGAGAGAGGGGTGAGGACAAAAGAGAGAGGGGGGTGAGGACAAGAGAGAGGGGGAGTGAGGACAAAGAGGGGGAGTGAGGACAAAGAGGGGGAGTGAGGACAAAAGAGAGAGGGGGAGTGAGGACAAAAGAGAGAGGGGGAGTGAGGACAAAAGAGAGAGAGGGGGAGTGAGGACAAAAGAGAGAGAGAGGGGGGTGAGGACAAAAGAGAGAGAGAGGGGGGTGAGGACAAAAGAGAGAGAGGGGGGTGAGGACAAAAGAGAGAGAGAGGGGGGTGAGGACAAAAGAGAGAGAGGGGGTGAGGACAAAAGAGAGAGAGGGGGTGAGGACAAAAGAGAGAGAGGGGGGTGAGGACAAAAGAGAGAGAGAGGGGGTGAGGACAAAAGAGAGAGAGGGGGGTGAGGACAAAAGAGAGAGAGGGGGTGAGGACAAAAGAGAGAGGGGGGGTGAGGACAAAAGAGAGAGGGGGGGTGAGGACAAAAGAGAGAGGGGGGTGAGAACAAAAGAGAGAGGGGGGGTGAGGACAAAGAGGGGGAGTGAGGACAAAAAAGAGAGAGAGAGAGAGAGGGAGGGGGGTGAGTACAAAAGAGAGAGGTTAGGAAAAGAGGGAGAAGAGAAGGGGTGAGGACAATAAAAAAAGAGAGACGAGGACAACAGAGAGAAGGGTGAACACAAGAGAGAGGTGAGGACAAGAGGGAGAAGAGAGGGGGTGAGGACAAAAAAAAAAAAAAAGAGAGGGGGGGGGGTGAGAACAGAGGGACAGAGAGAGTGGGCGAGGACAGAGAGAATCAGCCAGGGCATGTATACATCCGCACTCACCCTGGACAGGGGGGCAGCACTCTCCCTGCAGTGCTGATGCTGGCTGTGTGCTGTGGTGCTGCTGCTGGGATCCCGGGCTGCATGGGTGGCTGTACTCCTCCTCAGGACCAGGGGCTCAGGTAGGCAGGCAGGCTGCAGACCAGGTGCTTGTGGGCGGCCAGCCGCATACAGTATCACGCGACATCGCTCAACGCCGTGCTGCTGCTCCTAGGACTCCTCCCTGCTGTGCGCTATGATGAGAGAGATAGAGAGAGAGGGGTAAGGAGAAGAGAGAGGGATGTAAGTGCAATATTGGGGGGGTGAATACAAGAGAGGAGAGGTGAGGACAAAAGGAGGCGTGAGGACAAGAGAGAGATAGAGAGAGAGGGTGAGGACAAAAAAGAGATAGGATGAGGACAAAAGAGAGGGAGTGAGGATGAGAGAGAGGGCGAGAGATCAAGAGAGGGGGGTGAGGACAAAATAAGAGATGTGAGGAAAAGAGACAGAAGAGAGGGGGTGAGGACAAGAGAGAAGAGAGGGGTGAGGACGAGAGAGATAGAGATGAGGTGAGGACAAAACAAGACAGAGAGGTGAGGACAAGAGAGAGAGAGAGAGAGAGGTGAGGACAAGAGAGAGGTACTGTAAGGACAAGAGAGAGAGGGGGGTAAGGACGAGAGAGAGAGGGTGGGTAAGGACGAGAGAGAGGGGGTGGGATAAGGACAAAAGAGAGAGGGTGGGATAAGGACAAAAGAGAGAGGGTGGGATAAGGACAAAAGAGAGAGGGTGGGATAAGGACAAAAGAGACAGAGGGGGTGACGACAAAAGAGAGGGGTAAGGACAAAAGAGTGAGAGGGGTAACGACAAAAGAGAGGGGCGGTAACGACAAAAGAGAGGGGCGGTAACGACAAAGAGAGGGGCGGTAACGACAAAGAGAGGGGCGGTAACGACAAAGAGAGGGGCGGTAACGACAAAGAGAGGGGCGGTAGCGACAAAGAGAGGGGTTAGTACAAGAGAGAGAGAGAGAGAGAGAGGGTCTGAGTACAAAAGAGTGAAAGGCGAGAACAAAAGAGAGAGGGGGGAGTGAATACAAAAGAAAGAGGTTAGGAAAAGAGAGAGAAGAGGGGATGAGCACAATAAAAAGAGAGGTGAGGACAACAGAGAGAAGGGTGAAGACAAGAGAGAGAGATGAGGACAAGAGAGAGGGAGGGGGGTGAGGACAAGAGTCAGAGGTGAGGACAAGAGGGAGGGGGGTGAGGACAAAAGAGAGAGAGGGGTGAGGACAAAAAAAGAGAAGGGGGGGTGAAAACAGAGGGACAGAGAGAGTGGGTGAGGACAGAGAGAATCAGCCAGGGCATGTATACATCCGCACTCACCCTGGCCAGGGGGGCGGCACTCTCCCTGCAGTGCTGATGCTGGCTGTGTGCTGTGGTGCTGCTGCTGGGATCCCGGGCTGCATGGGTGGCTGTACTCCTCCTCAGGACCAGGGGCTCAGGCAGGCAGGCTGCAGACCGGGTGCTTGTGGGCGGCCAGCCGCTTGTAGTACCAAGCGACATCGCTCAACGCCGTGCTGCTGCTCCTAGGAGTCCTCCCTGCTGTGCGCTATGATGAGAGAGATAGAGAGAGAGAGAGAGGGGTAAGGACAAGAGAGAGGGAGGCGAGGGCAAAATGTGGGGCGGGGGGAGTTGAGGACAAGAGAGAGAGATGAATACAAGAGAGGAGAGGTGAGGACAAAAGGGGGGGGGTGAGGACAAGAGAGAGAAAGGGTGAAGACAAAAAAAGAGATAGGATGAGGACAAAAGTGAGGGAGCGAGGATGAGAGAGAGGTAGAGAGATCAAGAGAGGGGGTAAGGACAAAAGAAGAGAGGTGAGGAAAAGAGACAGAAGAGAGGGGGTGAGGACGAGAAAGATAGAGATGAGGTGAGGACAAGACAAGAGAGAGAGGTGAGGACAAGAGAGAGAGGTGAGGATGAGAGAGAGAGAGAGAGAGAGAGACACACAGAGGTGAGGACAAAGAGAGGGGTACTGTAAGGACAAAGAGAGGGGTACTGTAAGGACAAAAGAGAGGGGTACTGTAAGGACAAAAGAGAGAGGTACTGTAAGGACAAAAGAGTGAGAGGGGGGTAAGGACAAAAGAGAGAGGGTGGGATAAGGACAAAAGAGAGAAGGTGGGATAAGGACAAAAGAGACAGAGAGGGGTAATGACAAAAGAGAGAGAGGGGGGTAAGGACAAAAGAGAGAGGGTGGGATAAGGACAAAAGAGAGAAGGTGGGATAAGGACAAAAGAGACAGCGAGGGGTAATGACAAAAGAGACAGAGAGGGGTAACGACAAAAGAGAGAGAGGGAGGTAAAGACAAAATAGAGAGAGGGGGTAAGGACAAAAGAGTGAGAGGGGGGTAACGACAAAGAGGGGGGTAACAACAAAGAGGGGGGTTAGTACAAGAGTGAGAGAGGGTCTGAGTACAAAAGAGAGAGATGTGAGGACAAAAGAGAGAGGGGGTGAGAATACAAGAGAGAGAGAGAGAGAGAGGGGCGGGACGAGAAAAGAGAGAGAGGAGGGTGAGGACTGAGAGAGAGCTGACAAAGAGTGAGAGATGTACTCTATACATGTATACATCCGGACTCAACCTGGCTGGGGGGCAGCACTCTCCCTGAAGTGCTCATGCTGGCCATGTGCTGTGCTGCTGCCGGGATCCTGGACTGACAGGTTGCCTCCTCGGGGCCAGGGGCTCAGGCAGGCAGACTGCAGACCAGCTGGTGCTTGTTGGTGGATGGGTGGGCACATGCTGTACAGGACGCACCGTCGCTGGGGCTGCCGCTGCTCCTCGATCTTCCCGCTCCTCGGTCCTCTCTTCTCCCACCAACGCTTCCTCTCCCAGACTGCCGAGCGCAATGACGTCGTGCGCACACCGGCTTTCTGGGGAGGAGAGGGGGATGAGGAGAGCACAATGGCTGGAGACAGGCGGTGGGTGTGTCGAGAGGGAGGCGGGGCTGCTCGGGCTGGCCAGGCGCCGCACACAAATTTACTGAGCCCGGCCTTGGCCCACCCACAACACTCCCCCATCATTGCGGCCACTGCTGAGAGCCAGGGCGGACATCTGTGATCAGGGCAGTGCCGGCTCCAGATATGTGGACACAATATGACGGCCACAAATAGCGGCGCCCTTTGAGGGGTGGCGCCCTGCGCGGCCGCTCGAGTGGAACATGCCTGGAGCCGGCCCTGCATAGGAGCAGGGCCGTCTTTTCGTATGGGCTCAATGGGCTCTTGCCCAAGGGCCCCTGGAGTAAAAGAGCCATAGGCTGATAGCTGAGGGTCCCCTCTTACCAGGAGTACCAGATTTTTTTTAAATCGGGCCCTGGGAACCGGAGATATCAGACTTCAAAGCAGTGGGCCCCATCCAAGCCTGTTAATTGTTCTTCCCAGCCAGATATCTTGGGTTCTGTCTGACTTAAGACTTTTTCTGAGGGTACAATCCAAAAGCTGGTACTCTCCCCTTTCAGTGGACACTGGCAGCTTGTCTCTACTATGCCCAGAACCAGAGATATCAGCCTTCAAGCAGCTAGTCCCTGCTCCAGCTCCACACGCCTAATATGCAGTTTTATATTTTTGTTGGTGGATTGCTTTGGCTCCTGAAGTCTGATCCCCAAGTCCCCAGAACCTCCTGAAAGGTGGGACTCTCAATTTATTTTATCCCATTAAAGCTAAGAAATCTATTTCCAAGAACTGGACATATCTGCAGTAAAGCAAGCTGCCCTAACCCCCAGAAAATGATGAATATTAAGCCCACTCCACTATCCACCCCTGCCCTGTGTATTAAACCCCCCCCCCCCCTACTACCCTGGAAGTCATGTACCAGGGCCCCTTCATTCAGCACAATGTCCCCTTCTACAGCTTAGTGTTCTCCTTCCCGCCCCATTTGTGCAGTATAGGAGTAATTAACAGAAACTATTTCTCCAGGTCCTACATGATAAGCGAAAGATTGAACCAACTGCCCCCTGCGGAACATCAAAGCTGCCGCTGATCGCACCCCCCAACCCTACCGCTGATGGGTGGGTAGAGGGGCCCCAGTGCATTGCTGTGCCCAGGGGCCTACACTGCTGTTAAGACGGCTCTGCATAGGAGAGGTCCTAGGTACTCGAGATCACCCGCACAGTGGCCCTCATTCCGAGTTGTTCGCTCGCAAGCTGCTTTTAGCAGCTTTGCACACGCTAAGCCGCCGCCTACTGGGAGTGAATCTTAGCTTATCAAAATTGCGAACGAAAGATTAGCAAAATTGCGAATAGACACTTCTTAGCAGTTTCTGAGTAGCTCCACACTTACTCGGCAACTGCGATCAGTTCAGTCAGTTTCGTTCCTGGTTTGACGTCACAAACACACCCAGCGTTCGGCCAGACACTCCTCCGTTTCTCCAGCCACTCCCGCGTTTTTCCCAGAAACGGCAGCGTTTTTTCGCACACACCCATAAAACGGCCAGTTTCCGCCCAGAAACACCCACTTCCTGTCAATCACATTACGATCACCAGAACGAAGAAAAAACCTCGTTATGCCGTGAGTAAAATACCTAACTGCATAGCAAATTTACTTGGCACAGTCGCACTGCGGACATTGCGCATGCGCATTAGCGACTAATCGCTCCGTTGCGAGAAAAATATAACGAACGAACAACTCGGAATGACCCCCAGTGTTGGAGCCAGCTGCGGGCAGACAGATGGGTCAGATACCTTGCCCTGGAAGCTGTCTGCTGTCTTACTGGAGCAGCACAGCACTGCCGGTTTAAAAAAAAAAAAAAAAACAGCTTGCTCCTCTAAATCCTTGGCACCCCCCTGAAATCGTGCACCCGGGGCGCATGCCCCCTTAGCCCCCCCCCCCTAGTTACGGCCCTGCCAAGCGGGTCTCCCTGGACAGGACCCTCTTGGCCGCTATGTGTGGCCCTACCCTAACAACACGACCATGAGATGGACTTCTTTTGCGTTAACTTCAAGCCACCACGAAGTTTAATTACTGTTCCGTCACCTTGCTGACACCATGTAAACTGATCACAGCAGCAGCACCTTTGTGCATACACTGTGTGTAAAGCATGTGTTATAGGGGTTTTCAGAGCCTTCACGCATGCGCACTTGCAAATCAATCGCTCAACTACACGAACATCTCACCTAAAAAGTGCAAAATAGTGATTGAAAAAAAATACTGTATGTTACTGCCATGTGCATCACTTTGCACAACTGTACTAGGGGGCCGATTCAGACCTTGACGCTGATGTGCAAAAATTGCTATGACGCAATTTCTGCACAACTGCGCGTACGTTGGTACGCACATGTGCAAGGACCTAAACTGCATTCTCTTTAGAACGCAGTTTAAGACCTGGAGGGGGGAGGGAACGGGGCGTCAGTGCAGCGTTTTGTAGGCATCGATGCTCCATTTTAGGGGCGTGGCCCGGACAATGCAGGCGTGTCCGGACCTTTTGTGGGGCGAGCCGTTGCGGCTGCGTGATGTCACACACAGCCTCTGCGACCCTTAACATGGCGGATAGCCACCTGCCTTCGCAGCTAGGCTGCACAGGCAAAGGGCTACTCTAAACATGCAAAAGCATCGCCAGTCTCTACACAGCAAAAGATTGTCCTTCGATTAATAAAATAGTCTCACATGTCACAGTTATCGACAATAACTGCAGTATCTTCTCGTACCTGTACTGGGAAAGGCCAACATATACTGTATGTAATAAGGGCCACAATGCAGGATTTAGGAAGTCACCATGCTATACCATATACTGCTACAGGTTATTTACGAACATAACTCAAAATTGAAAACTTCGATTACAAGCCATAGCAAGAAAATCAGCAATTAGCATTTATCTGTCTAGTCCAAGCCATTCAATGAAAACAAATGTCTGTTTGGGTTCCATTCAGATCTTTCATCAATGTCAGTAATAATAACTGGGTGTCCTCAATTACCTAATATTTGTAGCCACCTCTGGCCTGTGGACACTTAGAAGGAGATGGAAAACCACACAGAAGCCTTGGAGGACTGCCAGTTGGACAGAAGCCGACATGTGAGAAACGTTGCCTTGTTGTATCCAGTTTCTTTCTACTTTGCCGTTTCCTCTGTGTGTCAGCATCTTCTTCAGGCCATGCTAGCAGTAGAGATGAGCGGGTTCGGTTTCTCTGAATCCGAACCCGCCAGAACTTCATGTTTTTTTTCACGGGTCCGAGCGACTCGGATCTTCCCGCCTTGCTCGGTTAACCCGAGCGCGCCCGAACGTCATCATGACGCTGTCGGATTCTCGCGAGACTCGGATTCTATATAAGGAGCCGCGCGTCGCCGCCATTTTCACACGTGCATTGAGATTGATAGGGAGAGGACGTGGCTGGCGTCCTCTCCATTAGAATAGATTAGAAGAGAGAGAGAGAGAGAGAGATTGTGCAGACAGAGTTTACCACAGTGACCAGTGCAGTTGTTGTTAAGTTAACTTTTATTTAATATATCCGTTCTCTGCTATATCCGTTCTCTGCCTGAAAAAAACGATACACAGCAGTCACACAGTGTGACTCAGTCTGTGTGCACTCAGCTCAGCCCAGTGTGCTGCACATCAATGTATAAAAGCTTATAATAATTGTGGGGGAGACTGGGGAGCACTGCAGGTTGTTATAGCAGGAGCCAGGAGTACATAATATTATATTAATTTAAAATTAAACAGTGCACACTTTTGCTGCAGGAGTGCCACTGCCAGTGTGACTAGTGGTGACCAGTGCCTGACCACCAGTATAGTAGTATATTGTTGTATACTATCTCTTTATCAACCAGTCTATATTAGCAGCAGACACAGTACAGTGCGGTAGTTCACGGCTGTGGCTACCTCTGTGTCGGCAGTCGGCACTCGGCAGGCAGTCCGTCCATCCATAATTGTATAATTATATACCACCTAACCGTGGTATTTTTTTTTTCTTTCTTTATACCGTCGTCATAGTCATACTAGTTGTTACGAGTATACTACTATCTCTTTATCAACCAGTGTACAGTGCGGTAGTTCACGGCTGTGGCTACCTCTGTGTCGGCAGGCAGTCCGTCCATCCATAATTGTATTATTATAATATATACCACCTAACCGTGGTTTTTTTTTCATTCTTTATACCGTCATAGTGTCATACTAGTTGTTACGAGTATACTACTATCTCTTTATCAACCAGTGTACAGTGCGGTAGTTCACGGCTGTGGCTACCTCTGTGTCGGCAGTCGGCAGGCAGTCCGTCCATCCATAATTGTATTATTATAATATATACCACCTAACCGTGGTTTTTTTTTCATTCTTTATACCGTCATAGTGTCATACTAGTTGTTACGAGTATACTACTATCTCTTTATCAACCAGTGTACAGTGCGGTAGTTCACGGCTGTGGCTACCTCTGTGTCGGCAGTCGGCAGGCAGTCCGTCCATCCATAATTGTATTATAATATATACCACCTAACCGTGGTTTTTTTTTCATTCTTTATACCGTCATAGTGTCATACTAGTTGTTACGAGTATACTACTATCTCTTTATCAACCAGTGTACAGTGCGGTAGTTCACGGCTGTGACTACCTCTGTGTCGGCAGTCGGCAGGCAGTCCGTCCATCCATAATTGTATTATAATATATACCACCTAACCGTGGTTTTTTTTTCATTCTTTATACCGTCATAGTCAGTCATACTAGTTGTTACGAGTATACTACTATCTCTTTATCAACCAGTGTACAGTGCGGTAGTTCACGGCTGTGGCTACCTCTGTGTCGGCACTCGGCAGGCAGTCCGTCCATCCATAATTGTATTATAATATATACCACCTAACCGTGGTTTTTTTTTCATTCTTTATACCGTCATAGTCAGTCATACTAGTTGTTACGAGTATACTACTATCTCTTTATCAACCAGTGTACAGTGCGGTAGTTCACGGCTGTGGCTACCTCTGTGTCGGAACTCGGCAGGCAGTCCGTCCATCCATAATTGTATTACAATATATACCACCTAACCGTGGTTTTTTTTTCATTCTTTATACCGTCATAGTCAGTCATACTAGTTGTTACGAGTATACTACTATCTCTTTATCAACCAGTGTACAGTGCGGTAGTTCACGGCTGTGGCTACCTCTGTGTCGGCACTCGGCAGGCAGTCCGTCCATCCATAATTGTATTACAATATATACCACCTAACCGTGGTTTTTTTATACCACCTAACCGTGGCAGTCCGTCCATAATTGTATACTAGTATCCAATCCATCCATCTCCATTGTTTACCTGAGGTGCCTTTTAGTTCTGCCTATAAAATATGGAGAACAAAAAAGTTGAGGTTCCAAAATTAGGGAAAGATCAAGATCCACTTCCACCTCGTGCTGAAGCTGCTGCCACTAGTCATGGCCGAGACGATGAAATGCCAGCAACGTCGTCTGCCAAGGCCGATGCCCAATGTCATAGTACAGAGCATGTCAAATCCAAAACACCAAATATCAGAAAAAAAAGGACTCCAAAACCTAAAATAAAATTGTCGGAGGAGAAGCGTAAACTTGCCAATATGCCATTTACCACACGGAGTGGCAAGGAACGGCTGAGGCCCTGGCCTATGTTCATGGCTAGTGGTTCAGGTTTTTTGGAAGGGACATCCTGCGTGACACTGCAGTGCCACTCCTAGATGGGCCCGGTGTTTGTGTCGGCCACTAGGGTCGCTAATCTTACTCACACAGTCAGCTACCTCATTGCGCCTCTTTTTTTCTTTGCGTCATGTGCTGTTTGGGGAGGGTTTTTTGGAAGGGCCATCCTGCGTGACACTGCAGTGCCACTCCTAGATGGGCCCGGTGTTTGTGTCGGCCACTAGGGTCGCTAATCTTACTCACACAGCTACCTCATTGCGCCTCTTTTTTTCTTTGCGTCATGTGCTGTTTGGGGAGGGTTTTTTGGAAGGGACATCCTGCGTGACACTGCAGTGCCACTCCTAGATGGGCCCGGTGTTTGTGTCGGCCACTAGGGTCGCTTAGCTTAGTCATCCAGCGACCTAGGTGCAAATTTTAGGACTAAAAATAATATTGTGAGGTGTGAGGTATTCAGAATAGACTGAAAATGAGTGTAAATTATGGTTTTTGAGGTTAATAATACTTTGGGATCAAAATGACCCCCAAATTCTATGATTTAAGCTGTTTTTTAGTGTTTTTGGAAAAAAACACCGAATCCAAAACACACCCGAATCCGACAAAAATAATTCGGTGAGGTTTTGCCAAAACGCGTTCGAACCCAAAACACGGCCGCGGAACCGAACCCAAAACCAAAACACAAAACCCGAAAAATTTCAGGCGCTCATCTCTAGCTAGCAGTCAAAGTTTTCCTTTTGTCAGATGTACACACTTGCTATATACCAAACACAGATCCAGAAACCTCTTTATTTCACTGCAGAGATATCAAGTCAAATAGCAGCTTGAGAAGGGAGGTCATAAAGATCATTGACTTTATCCTTGCAGTGGATGGAATCCATGGAAACAAATTGATTCGTGGCCAGGTGGGGACTTTTAGCTATATGGCCCCAGAGGTGAGATCAGGGAAGAGACAGAACTCATCTTACCACTACCAGCGAGTATTATAACATAGGCGCACACAAGGGATGTTTCCTGTTGCCTGCAAACCCCCCTCTCTAGGTAATGCAATAATAAGTGTACAATGTCACCAGAGCTGCATGTTTTAAAGATCTCCTCATTATTGCAAATGAAGTAATTAGCACCACCTGTGGATCTTTTAAAATGTGTCAGTCAGTAATGAATCACCTGTGCACCAACTAGAACATCTGGAAAACATGCACTGTTAAGGGTGCACTGCTTTAGACCATCTATAGGGATAATAAAATCTGTATTACATAAGGGGGGTACATACACACAAAGAGATCAGTGCTTAAATTCTAAGAAATCTGACTAGATTGCTTAGAACTTATGCACGGATCTCTCCGTGTATATGCCCCACAGCGATAGTGATGTGCGGTCCTGTATGTCGCTTTCAGCGGTGCTAGATAAATCTAGCAGGTCACTCATTTCACCGCTGGGTGAAATGAGCGGCCCCTCCGTCCGCCCCCCACACTCAGCACACATCGCGCTGTGGTGAGCAGGGGGAGAGATGGGTGCTGAGCGGTCACTGATAGATCGGTCAGTACACATCTCTCCCCGTGTGTACGGGGCTGTACACTATCCTCTGCATAAGGAGTCCATTGTGTACATATATGTCCAGGGTAGTGTTAGGTTCTTCTTCCACACCACAGACTCACAGAATGCTCTGTAATGGTGTCCACATTTGAAATAAAAATATTCAGCTTGGACAATGTGGCCCTGCTGCCACTTATAATGAATTACTGTAATCTTTTGCCCTGTATACAGTATGTTGGATTTATGTTATGCACTGTATTTTGTGTGATGCATATTATAACTGATGAAATGCTAATTATGCCTCAGTCTTGGATAGGCCTCACTCGTTCTAAAATCAATAATTTGGAAAAGGGAGTTTTCACACCCTTTTCACATTATTTTAGTATCACTCAATGTATTAAAGAGCTTTTGGAGTAGTTTTTGTGAAAAACTGCTCCAAACCCTTTAACCCCTTCAGTGGTATGCACGGAAATCTTCCGGGGTAGCCAGCGTTGTAACCGCTGGCCACCCCGGAAGATTTCCGTACATACTACTGGCTGATTCCCTGAGGACAGCCGGCGCCCACCAATCAGCATAAGCTATTATGGAGTTAAGTCCGCCTCCTGGACTCCTATTGGCTGGGGGGGCGGGGTGCTTAACTGTGTAATGGTTTATGCTGATTCCCGGGTGCCGCAAGGCGGATGGGAATTAGCGCTGAAGCTGGCATTGCCGGTGGGCTATCTCCTCTTGCACTCCCCCCCAGCATTTCCAACCTCTGCACTCCCTGAATTCAGCACTCGCTCTGAATTAAAAAAACACACCCTGGGAGGTGTGTATTTTATAAATAAAGTAATGGTTTCTGGTAAGGTAACAAGTAATTGTTTATGATGCTGGCGATGCCAGCGGCGGTTTCCTCCTGCACTCCCCTCTTGCACTTTAACCCCTGCACTACCTAATTCTAAAAACATACTATAGGAGATGTGTATTTTTTAATAAAACCCACCACTGAAGGGGTTAATTGTCATTCTTTTTAGTAATCCACATCGCATTTCCTATACTTATAATTGCAGCTTTTGGCCAATATTGATAAAAACAATTATACCATCACAATTATGGTATTAGGAGGAGCTGGAATCTAACAAATCCTCATCATTTTGTTAATTTATGATCCATGTTATGTTTACAGCTCATTACAAAGCTTCTGTGATATATATATATATATATATATATATATATATATATATATATATATATATATATATATATATATATATATACACAACACAAATATCTTTATCTTGCGCTCAAAAGAAAAGCAGCACTACAGGTGAGATCACCGTTGCCAAATCTCAGATTAACATAGACCAGAAAAAACAATTCCTGAGTGCGCTGTATTGATTGTATAGATTTGACGGAAGTCCTTCCCAATAGGTATATCTTATACTGTGCAGGATTTTCTGGGTTCCTAAAATGGATAACCCCTCACCAGAAAGTCACCAAAACAAATGGCCCAAGGCCAATTAGAATAAAATATTTAATAACAAAATATTCATAAAAAATCATTTACATAAGATCTTTCAAGAATGTTATACATGGACAATTTCTTAATAATTCCATCAGTAAAAAGAGTGTCCGGTAAGTGATGTAGATATGTATACTCCCTTACCTTCAAAAAGGTGTGAGTTCAACAAAGGGAGTATTTCCACAGACCGGATCACTGACCAATGGCTGACAAATCCAACGTGTTTCGTCTGTTAGACTTCATCAGGGGTAACAAAGAAAAATGTCTTTTAGTAGGGATAGATCTTATATCAATAAATCTGTATAATTGGTGTTTTAAGCCACCTTTTATATAAATAGGCTCTTCATGTAAAAAGTAGTTTTTAAGAATGACTTCTTAATCAGACCCTGTTTAGAGCCTCTATATCTTTGGTGGTAATTCACCTGAACAAAATGGAATAGTTCAGTACGCTGAATGTGGAATTTTTTTTTGAATGTGTACAGAAGTGTCAAAAGATATATCCAGAGACAAAGATCTATAATTGTAATAAAGTACTGGAACTTCCAAAGAGTTTCTCAGACTGCAGCCATGTGTGTGCAACTTCCACACACATGGCTGCAGTCTGAGAAACTCTCTGGATACAACTGTGGGTCCTTTTTGAAGGTGAGGGAGTATACATATCTACATCACTTACCGGACACTCTTTTTACTGATGGAATTATTAAGAAATTGTCCATGTATAACATTCTTGAAAGATCTTATGTAAACGATTTTTTATGAATATTTTGTTATTAAATATTTTATTCTAATTGGCCTTGGGCCATTTGTTTGGGTGACTTTCTGGTGAGGGGTTATCCATTTTAGGAACCCAGAAAATCCTGCACAGTATAAGATATACCCATTGGGAAGGACTTCCGTCAAATCTATACAGCGCACTCAGGAATTGTTTTTTCTGATATATATATATATATATATATATATATGTATCTCTCTCTCTCTCTCTCTCTCTCTATATATATATATATCTATATACACTGCTCAAAAAAATAAAGGGAACACTAAAATAACACATCCTAGATCTGAATGAATGAAATATTCTTATTAAATACTATGTTCTTTACATAGTTGAATGTGCTGACAACAAAATCACACAAAAATTATCAATGGAAATCAAATTTATTAACCCATGGAGGTCTGGATTTGGAGTCACACTCAAAATTAAAGTGGAAAAACACACTACAGGCTGATCCAACTTTGATGCAATGTCCTTTAAACAAGTAAAAATGAGGCTCAGTAGTGTGTGTGGTCTCCACGTGCCTGTATGACCTCCCTACAATGCCTGGGCATGCTCCTGCTGAGGTGGCAGATGGTCTCCTGAGGGATCTCCTCCCAGACCTGGACTAAAGCATCCGCCAACTCCTGGACAGTCTGTGGTGCAACGTGGCGTTGGTGGATGGAGCAAGACACAGGGGCGGAACTCTGGGAGGCAGTGGAGTCGGCTGCCGCCGGGCTCCTGACCTCAAGGGGGCACATCTCCTCCACTGTCTCCCGCTTCCTGACCCTGAAGATCATTCGCTGCGAGGAGCTTTCGTGTCAGTGACACGGAAGCTGCCTCCTAGTAGATACAGAGAGCTGGCTGTGGCTACAACTAGGGGGAGCTCTAGAACGCAGCTCCTGCCAGGCCCTTCCAGATGAGCTGGCCAAGTGAAGCTCTCTGTTTTTCTGTTGGGCTGATAGCAGCAGGTAGGCACTGGCAGCACTTTCCTCAAGCTGCACTGTGGGGGTGTGTGTATATGGAAAGGGGAGGGGTGCTGGGGGGTCTTTAATAAATGTTGGCAGGACTGTGTTTTAAGTGTGCATGTTTAAGTGAGGTGTGTGTGTGTGTGTGTGTGTGTGTGTGTGTGTGTGTGTGTGTGTGTGTGTGTAAGTGAAGGAAGCATGTGTTTGTTTTTGTTTGTGTGTGTGTTTTTAAGTGAAAGAGGCGTGTGTGCGTGTAAGGGAGACGTGTGTGTCTGTGTGTGTGTATGTATGTATGAGAGAGGCATATTAGAGATGAGCGCCTGAAATTTTTCGGGTTTTGTGTTTTGGTTTTGGGTTCGGTTCCGCGGCCGTGTTTTGGGTTCGAACGCGTTTTGGCAAAACCTCACCGAATTATTTTTGTCGGATTCGGGTGTGTTTTGGATTCGGGTGTTTTTTTCCAAAAACACTAAAAAACAGCTTAAATCATAGAATTTGGGGGTCATTTTGATCCCAAAGTATTATTAACCTCAAAAACCATAATTTACACTCATTTTCAGTCTATTCTGAATACCTCACACCTCACAATATTATTTTTAGTCCTAAAATTTGCACCGAGGTCGCTGTGTGAGTAAGATAAGCGACCCTAGTGGCCGACACAAACACCGGGCCCATCTAGGAGTGGCACTGCAGTGTCACGCAGGATGTCCCTTCCAAAAAACCCTCCCCAAACAGCACATGACGCAAAGAAAAAAAGAGGCGCAATGAGGTAGCTGTGTGAGTAAGATTAGCGACCCTAGTGGCCGACACAAACACCGGGCCCATCGAGGAGTGGCACTGCAGTGTCACGCAGGATGGCCCTTCCAAAAAACCCTCCCCAAACAGCACATGACGCAAAGAAAAAAAGAGGCGCAATGAGGTAGCTGACTGTGTGAGTAAGATTAGCGACCCTAGTGGCCGACACAAACACCGGGCCCATCTAGGAGTGGCACTGCAGTATGTATGTATAAAGAAAGAAAAAAAAACCACGGTTAGGTGGTATATACAATTATGGACGGGCTGCCGAGTGCCGACACAGAGGTAGCCACAGCCGTGAACTACCGCACTGTACTGTGTCTGCTGCTAATATATAGACTGGTTGATAAAGAGATAGTATACTCGTAACTAGTATGTATGTATAAAGAAAGAAAAAAAAACCACGGTTAGGTCACTGGTATATACAATTATGGACGGGCTGCCGAGTGCCGACACAGAGGTAGCCACAGCCGTGAACTACCGCACTGTACACTGGTTGATAAAGAGATAGTAGTATACTCGTAACAACTAGTATGACGACGGTATAAAGAATGAAAAAAAAAACACGGTTAGGTGGTATATAATACAATTATGGTTGGACGGACTGCCTGCCGAGTGCCGACACAGAGGTAGCCACAGCCGTGAACTACCGCACTGTACACTGGTTGATAAAGAGATAGTAGTATACTCGTAACAACTAGTATGACGACGGTATAAAGAATGAAAAAAAAACCACGGTTAGGTGGTATATAATACAATTATGGTTGGACGGACTGCCTGCCGAGTGCCGACACAGAGGTAGCCACAGCCGTGAACTACCGCACTGTACACTGGTTGATAAAGAGATAGTAGTATACTCGTAACAACTAGTATGACGACGGTATAAAGAACGAAAAAAAAACCACGGTTAGGTGGTATATATTATAATACAATTATGGATGGACGGACTGCCTGCCGAGTTCCGACACAGAGGTAGCCACAGCCGTGAACTACCGCACTGTACACTGGTTGATAAAGAGATAGTAGTATACTCGTAACAACTAGTATGACGACGGTATAAAGAACGAAAAAAAAACCACGGTTAGGTGGTATATATTATAATACAATTATGGATGGACGGACTGCCTGCCGAGTTCCGACACAGAGGTAGCCACAGCCGTGAACTACCGCACTGTACACTGGTTGATAAAGAGATAGTAGTATACTCGTAACAACTAGTATGACTGACTATGACGGTATAAAGAATGAAAAAAAAACCACGGTTAGGTGGTATATATTATAATAATACAATTATGGATGGACGGACTGCCTGCCGAGTTCCGACACAGAGGTAGCCACAGCCGTGAACTACCGCACTGTACACTGGTTGATAAAGAGATAGTAGTATACTCGTAACAACTAGTATGACTGACTATGACGGTATAAAGAATGAAAAAAAAACCACGGTTAGGTGGTATATATTATAATACAATTATGGATGGACGGACTGCCTGCCGACTGCCGACACAGAGGTAGCCACAGCCGTGAACTACCGCACTGTACACTGGTTGATAAAGAGATAGTAGTATACTCGTAACAACTAGTATGACACTATGACGGTATAAAGAATGAAAAAAAAACCACGGTTAGGTGGTATATATTATAATACAATTATGGATGGACGGACTGCCTGCCGACTGCCGACACAGAGGTAGCCACAGCCGTGAACTACCGCACTGTACACTGGTTGATAAAGAGATAGTAGTATACTCGTAACAACTAGTATGACTGACTATGACGGTATAAAGAATGAAAAAAAAACCACGGTTAGGTGGTATATATTATAATAATACAATTATGGATGGACGGACTGCCTGCCGAGTTCCGACACAGAGGTAGCCACAGCCGTGAACTACCGCACTGTACACTGGTTGATAAAGAGATAGTAGTATACTCGTAACAACTAGTATGACTATGACGACGGTATAAAGAAAGAAAAAAAAATACCACGGTTAGGTGGTATATAATTATACAATTATGGATGGACGGACTGCCTGCCGAGTGCCGACTGCCGACACAGAGGTAGCCACAGCCGTGAACTACCGCACTGTACTGTGTCTGCTGCTAATATAGACTGGTTGATAAAGAGATAGTATACAACAATATACTACTATACTGGTGGTCAGGCACTGGTCACCACTAGTCACACTGGCAGTGGCACTCCTGCAGCAAAAGTGTGCACTGTTTAATTTTAAATTAATATAATATTATGTACTCCTGGCTCCTGCTATAACAACCTGCAGTGCTCCCCAGTCTCCCCCACAATTATTATAAGCTTTTATACATTGATGTGCAGCACACTGGGCTGAGCTGAGTGCACACAGACTGAGTCACACTGTGTGACTGCTGTGTATCGTTTTTTTCAGGCAGAGAACGGATATAGCAGAGAACGGATATATTAAATAAAAGTTAACTTAACAACAACTGCACTGGTCACTGTGGTAAACTCTGTCTGCACAATCTCTCTCTCTCTCTCTCTCTTCTAATCTATTCTAATGGAGAGGACGCCAGCCACGTCCTCTCCCTATCAATCTCAATGCACGTGTGAAAATGGCGGCGACGCGCGGCTCCTTATATAGAATCCGAGTCTCGCGAGAATCCGACAGCGTCATGATGACGTTCGGGCGCGCTCGGGTTAACCGAGCAAGGCGGGAAGATCCGAGTCGCTCGGACCCGTGAAAAAAAAAGTGAAGTTCGTGCGGGTTCGGATTCAAAGAAACCGAACCCGCTCATCTCTAAGGCATATGTGTGTGTGTGTGTATGTGTGTGTGTGTGTGTAAGTGAAAGAGGCATGTTTGAGTGCCTAAGTGAAGGAAGTGTGTGTGTGTGTGTGTGTGTGTGTGTGAGTTTAAATGAAGGAGGCGTGTGTGTGTGAGTTTAAGTGAAGGAAGCATGTGTGAGAGGTGTTTGTGTAAATGAGAGGCGTGTGTGTAAGTGAGAGGTGTGTGTGTAAGTGAGAGGCGTTTATGTAAGTGAGAGGTGTGTGTGTAAGTGAGAGGTGTGTGTAAGTGAGGATTGTGTGTGTTTAAGCGAAGTAGGTGTGTGTGTTTAAGCGAAGGAGGCATGTGTGTGTTTAAGCTAAGGAGGCGTGTGTAAGTAAGAGGCGTGAGTGTAAGTGAGAGGCGTGTGTGTGTTTAAGTGAAAGAGGCGTGTGTGCGTGTAAGGGAGACGTGTGTGTCTCTGTGTGTGTATGTGTGAGAGAGGCATGTGTGTGTGTGTATGTGTGTGTGTGTAAGTGAAAGAGGCATGTTTGAGTGTTTAAGTGAAGGAAGTGTGTGTGTGTGTGTGTGTGAGTTTAAATGAAGGAGGCGTGTGTGTGTGAGTTTAAGTGAAGGAAGCACGTGTAAGTGAGAGGCGTTTGTGTAAATGAGAGGCGTGTGTGTAAGTGAGAGGTGTGTGTGTAAGTGAGAGGCGTTTATGTAAGTGAGAGGTGTGTGTAAGTGAGGATTGTGTGTGTTTAAGCGAAGTAGGTGTGTGTGTTTAAGCAAAGGAGGCATGTGTGTGTTTAAGCTAAGGAGGCGTGTGTAAGTAAGAGGCATGAGTGTAAGTGAGAGGCATGTGTGTGTTTAAGTGAAAGTGGCGTTTGTGTGTGTGTTTTTCAGTGAAAGAGGCGTTTGTGTTTTTTTTATATATATACTGTATATCGGCACACCACTGCGCTACAGCATCTACATTGTGACACGCTGGTGGGTGAGGGAGTACTGTAGGTGTGCTATAACAGTATGCTGGTGTCTATTTTATTGTGATGACCGACTTGGAGTGCCGTCCACTTTGTATGTGTATCTATATTACTATTTGGAAAGGCACCTGAGCACGCTACTACTGTTCAACATGAGTGCCGGATAGCTACAGTACATATGAAGTGTGTGTGTGTGTATACAGTATGTAGGGGGGGCATCAACATTTATCATGCCTCCGGGCGACTGGGGTGAACTTACGTCACTGGCGAGACATGATGTCCCGGATGTGCTCAATTGGATTCAGGTCTGGGGAACGGGCGGGCCAGTCCATAGCATCAATGCCTTCGTCTTGCAGGAACTGCTGACACACTCCAGCCACATGAGGTCTAGCATTGTCTTGCATTAGGAGGAACCCAGGGCCAACCGCACCAGCATATGGTCTCACAAGGGGTCTGAGGATCTCATCTCGGTACCTAATGGCAGTCAGGCTACCTCTGGCGAGCACATGGAGGTCTGTGCGGCCCCCCAAAGAAATGCCACCCCACACCATTACTGACCCACTGCCAAACCAGTCATGCTGGAGGATGTTGCAGGCAGCAGAACATTCTCCTTGGCATCTCCAGACTCTGTCACGTATGTCACATGTGCTCAGTGAGAACCTGCTTTCATCTGTGAAGAGCACAGGGCGCCAGTGGCGAATTTGCCAATCTTGGTGTTCTCTGGCAAATGCCAAACGTCCTGCACGGTGTTGGGCTGTAAGCACAACCCCCACCTGTGGACGTCGGGCCCTCATACCACCCTCATGGAGTCTGTTTCTGATCGTTTGAGTAGACACATGCACATTTGGGGCTTGCTGGAGGTCATTTTGCAGGGCTCTGGCAGTGCTCCTCTTGTTCCTCCTTGCACAAAGGCGGAGGTAGCGGTCCTGCTGCTGGGTTGTTGCCCTCCTATGGCCTCCTCCACGTCTCCTGATGTACTGGCCTGTCTCTGGTAGCGCCTCCATGCTCTGGACACTACGCTGACAGACACAGCAAACCTTCTTGCCACAGCTCGCATTGATGTGCCATCCTGGATGAGCTGCACTACCTGAGCCACTTGTGTGGGTTGTAGACTCCATCTCATGCTACCACTAGAGTGAAAGCACCGCCAGCTTTCAAAAGTGACCAAAACATCAGCCAGAAAGCATAGGAGCTGAGAAGTGGTCTGTGGTCACCACCTGCAGAACAACTCCTTTATTGGGGGTGTCTTGCTAGTTGCCTATAATTTCCACCTGTTGTCTATTCCATTTGCACAACAGCATGTGAAATTGATTGTCAATCAGTGTTGCTTCCTAAGTGGACAGTTTGATTTCACAGAAGTGTGACTGACTTGGAGTTACATTGTGTTGTTTAAGTGTTCCCTTTATTTTTGTGAGCAATATATATATATATATATATATATATATATATTACTAAAACACGGACCGGCACTCCCACAGCTCCAAACAATTGCCCCAGTGCCCTCTGAGATGGTATTGAATAAGTGAAAAGGTGACGAAGCATTCAGCGGCACTCAGAGTCTTGATCAATAAAATAAGAATTTACTTACCGATAATTCTATTTCTCGGAGTCCGTAGTGGATGCTGGGGTTCCTGAAAGGACCATGGGGAATAGCGGCTCCGCAGGAGACAGGGCACAAAAAGTAAAGCTTTAGGATCAGGTGGTGTGCACTGGCTCCTCCCCCTATGACCCTCCTCCAAGCCTCAGTTAGGTACTGTGCCCGGACGAGCGTACACAATAAGGAAGGATTTATGAATCCCGGGTAAGACTCATACCAGCCACACCAATCACACTGTACAACCTGTGATCTGAACCCAGTTAACAGTATGATAACAGCGGAGCCTCTGAAAAGATGGCTCACAACAATAATAACCCGATTTTTGTAACTATGTACAAGTAATGCAGATAATCCGCACTTGGGATGGGCGCCCAGCATCCACTACGGACTCCGAGAAATAGAATTATCGGTAAGTAAATTCTTATTTTCTCTATCGTCCTAGTGGATGCTGGGGACTCCGTAAGGACCATGGGGATTATACCAAAGCTCCCAAACGGGCGGGAGAGTGCGGATGACTCTGCAGCACCGAATGAGAGAACTCCAGGTCCTCCTTAGCCAGGATATCAAATTTGTAGGATTTTACAAACGTGTTTGCCCCTGACTAAATAGCCGCTCGGCAAAGTTGTAAAGCCGAGACCCCTCGGGCAGCCGCCCAAGATGAGCCCACCTTCCTTGTGGAATGGGCATTTACATATTTTGGCTGTGGCAGGCCTGCCACAGAATGTGCAAGCTGAATTGTATTACACATCCAACTAGCAAAAG
This sequence comes from Pseudophryne corroboree, assembly GCF_028390025.1. Classification (NCBI taxonomy): domain Eukaryota; kingdom Metazoa; phylum Chordata; class Amphibia; order Anura; family Myobatrachidae; genus Pseudophryne; species Pseudophryne corroboree. The sequence goes on along the minus strand of NC_086445.1, from coordinate 181,433,748 downwards.
TCTGCTTAAAAGCAAGAGCACCCAGTTTGTTGGGTGCATACAGGATAACAGCAAGTCAGTTTTCCTGACTCCAGCCGTCCTGGAACCTATATTTTCAGGGCCCTGACCACATCTAGCAACTTGGAGTCCTCCAAGTCCCTAGTAGGCGCAAGACACCACAATAAGCTGGTTCAGGTGAAACACTGACACCACCTTAGGGAGAGAACTGGGGACGAGTCCGCAGCTCTGCCCTGTCCGAATGGACAAACAGATATGGGCTTTTTTGAGAAAAAAACCACCAATTTGACACTCGCCTGGTCCAGGCCAGGTCCAAGAGCATGTTCACTTTTCATGTGAGATGCTTCAAATCCACAGATTTGACTGGTTTTAAACCAATGTGTTTTGAGGAATCCCAGAACTACGTTGAGATCCCACAGTGCCACTGGAGGCACAAAAGGGGGTTGTATATGCAATACTCCCTTGACAAACTTCTGGACTTCAGGAACTGAAGCCACTTCTTTCTGGAAGAAAAATCAACAGGGCCGAAATTTGAACCTTAATGGACCCCAATTTGAGGCCCATAGACACTCCTGTTTGCAAGAAATGCAGGAATCGACCGAGTTGAAATTTCTTCGTGGGGCCTTCCTGGCCTCACACCACGCAACATATTTTCGCCACATGTGGTGATAATGTTGTGCGGTCACCTCCTTTCTGGCTTTGACCAGGGTAGGAATGACCTCTTCCTGAATGCCTTTTCCCTTAGGATCCGGCGTTCCACCGCCATGCCGTCAAACGCAGCTGCGGTAAGTCTTGGAACAGACATGGTACTTGCTGAAACAAGTCCCTTCTTAGCGGCAGAGGCCATAAGTCCTCTGTGAGCATCTCTTGAAGTTCCGGGTACCAAGTCCTTCTTGGCCAATCCGGAGCCATGAGTATAGTTCTTACTCCTCTACGTCTTATAATTCTCAGTACCTTAGGTATGAAAAGCAGAGGATGGAACACATACACCGACTGGTACACCCACGGTGTTACCAGAACGTCCACAGCTATTGCCTGAGGGTCTCTTAACCTGGCGCAATACCTGTCCCGTTTTTTGTTCAGACGGGACGCCATCATGTCCACCTTTGGTAATTCCCAACGGTTTACAATTATGTGGAAAACTTCCCCATGAAGTTCCCACTCTGCCGGGTGGAGGTCGTGCCTACTGAGGAAGTCTGCTTCCCAGTTTCCATTCCCGGAATGAAACACTGCTGACAGTGCTATCACATGATTTTCCGCCCAGCGAAAAGTCCTTGCAGTTTTTGCCACTGCCCTCCTGCTTCTTGTGCCGCCCTGTCTATTTACGTGGGCGACTGCCGTGATGTTTTATCCCACTGGATCAATACCGGCTGACCTTGAAGCAGAGGTCTTGCTAAGCTTAGAGCATTATAAATTTACCCTTAGCTATATTTATGTGGAGAAAAATCTCCAGACTTGATCACACTCCCTGGAAATTTTTTCCTTGTGTGACTGCTCCCCAGCCTCTCGGGCTGGCCTCCGTGGTCACCAACATCCAAAACTGAATGCCGAATCTGCGGCCCTCTAGAAGATGAGCACTCTGTAACCACCACAGGAGAGACACCCTTGTCCTTGGATATAGGGTTATCCGCTGATGCATCTGAAGATGCGATCCGGACCATTTGTCCAGCAGATCCCACTGAAAAGTTCTTGCATGAAATCTGCCGACTGGAATTGCTTCGAAGGAAGTCACCATTTTTTTACCATGGCCCTTGTGCAATGATGCACTGATTTTAGGAGGTTCCTGACTAGCTCGGATAACTCCCTGGCTTTCTCTTCCGGGAGAAACACCTTTTTCTGGACTGTGTCCAGAATCATCCCTAAGCACAGGAGACTTGTTGTCGGGATCAGCTGCGATTTTGGAATCTTTAGAATCCACCCCTGCTGTTGTAACAGTATCCGAGATAGTGCTACTCCGACCTCCAACTGTTCCCTGGACTTTGCCCTTATCAGGAGATCGTCCAAGTAAGGGATAATTAAGACGCCTTTTCTTCGAAGAAGAACCATCATTTCGGCCATTACCTTGGTAAAGACCCGGGGTGCCGTAGACAATCCAAACGGCAGCGTCTGAAACTGATAGTGACAGTTCTGTACCACGAACCTGAGGTACCCTTAGTGATAAGGGCAAATTTGGGACATGGAGGTAAGCATCCCTGATGTCTCGGGACACCAGATAGTCCCCTTCTTCCCGGTTCGTTATCACTGCTCTGAGTGACTCCATCTTGATCTGAACCTTTGTAAGTGTTCAAATTTTTTTAGATTTAGAATAGGTCTCACCTAGCCTTCTGGCTTCAGTACCACAATATAGTGTGGAATAATACCCCTTTTCTTGTTGTAGGAGGGGTAATTTAATTATCACCTGCTGGGAATACAGCTCGTGAATTTTTTCCCATACTGCCTCCTTGTCGGAGGGAGACCTTGGTAAAGCAGCCTTCAGGAGCCTGCGCAGGGGAAACGTCTCGACATTCCAAACTGTACCCCTGGGATACTACTTGTAGGATCCAGGGGTCCTGTACGGTCTCAGCGTCATGCTGAGAGCTTGTCAGAAGGGTTGGAACGCTTCTGTTCCTGGGAATGGGCTGCCTGCTGCAGTCTTCTTCCCTTTCCTCTATCCCTGGGCAGATATGACTCTTATAGGGACGAAAGGACTGAAGCTGAAAAGACGGTGTCTTTTTCTGCAGAGATGTGACTTAGGGTAAAAACGGTGGATTTTCCAGCAGTTGCCGTGGCCACCAGGTCCGATGGACCGACCCCAAATAACTCCTCTTCCTTTATACGGCAATACACCTTTGTGCCGTTTGGAATCTGCATCACCTGACCACTGTCGTGTCCATAAACATCTTCTGGCAGATATGGACATCGCACTTACTCTTGATGCCAGAGTGCAGATATCCCTCTGTGCATCTCGCATATATAGAAATACATCCTTTAAATGCTCTATAGTCAATAAAATACTGTCCCTGTCAAGGGTATCAATATTTTTAGTCAGGGAATCCGACCAAGCCACCCCAGCTCTGCACATCCAGGCTGAGGCGATCGCTGGTCGCAGTATAACACCAGTATGTGTGTATATACTTTTTATGATATTTTTCCAGTCTCCTGTCAGCTGGCTCCTTGAGGACGGCCCTATCTATAGACGGTACCGCCACTTGTTCTGATAAGCGTGTGAGCGCCTTATCCACCCTAAGGGGTGTTTCCCAACGCGCCCTAACTTCTGGCGGGAAAGGGTATACCGCCCATATTTTCTATCGGGGGGAACCCACGCATCATCACACACTTCATTTAATTTATCTGATTCAGGAAAAACTACGGTAGTTTTTTCACATCCCACATAATACCCTCTTTTGTGGTACTTGTAGTATCAGAAATATGTAACACCTCCTTCATTGCCCTTAACGTGTGGCCCTAATAAGGAATACGTTTGTTTATTCACCGTCGACACTGGATTCAGTGTCCCTGTCTGTGTCTGTGTCGACCGACTAAAGTAAACGGGCGTTTTAAAACCCCTGACGGTGTTTTTGAGACGTCTGGACCGGTACTAATTGTTTGTCGGCCGTCTCATGTCGTCAACCGACCTTGGCGCGTGTTGACATTATCACGTAATTCCCTAAATAAGCCATCCATTCCGGTGTCGACTCCCTAGAGAGTGACATCACCATTACAGGCAATTGCTCCGCCTCCTCACCAACATCGTCCTCATACATGTCGACACACACGTACCGACACACAGCACACACACAGGGAATGCTCTGATAGAGGACAGGACCCACTAGCCCTTTGGAGAGACAGAGGGGGAGTTTGCCAGCACACACCAAAAACGCTATAATTATATAGGGACAACCTTATATAAGTGTTTTCCCTTATAGCATCTTTTTTATATATTTCTAACGCCAAATTAGTGCCCCCCCTCTCTGTTTTAACCCTGTTTCTGTAGTGCAGTGCAGGGGAGAGCCTGGGAGCCTTCCCTCCAGCCTTTCTGTGAGGGAAAATGGCGCTGTGTGCTGAGGAGATAGGCCCCGCCCCTTTTTCGGCGGCCTCGTCTCCCGCTCTTAACGGATTCTGGCAGGGGTTAAATATCTCCATATAGCCCCCGGAGGCTATATGTGAGGTATTTTTAGCCAAAAAAGGTTTTCATTTGCCTCCCAGGGCGCCCCCCTCCCAGCGCCCTGCACCCTCAGTGACTGCCGTGTGAAGTGTGCTGAGAGGAAAATGGCGCACAGCTGCAGTGCTGTGCGCTACCTTAAGAAGACTGAGGAGTCTTCTGCCGCCGATTCTGGACCTCTTCTCGTTTCAGCATCTGCAAGGGGGCCGGCGGCGAGGCTCCGGTGACCATCCAGGCTGTACCTGTGATCGTCCCTCTGGAGCTAATGTCCAGTAGCCAAGAAGCCAATCCATCCTGCACGCAGGTGAGTTCACTTCTTCTCCCCTAAGTCCCTCGTTGCAGTGATCCTGTTGCCAGCAGGACTCACTGTAAAATAAAAAACCTAAGCTAAACTTTTCTAAGCAGCTCTTTAGGAGAGCCACCTAGATTGCACCCTTCTCGGCCGGGCACAAAAATCTAACTGAGGCTTGGAGGAGGGTCATAGGGGGAGGAGCCAGTGCACACCACCTGATCCTAAAGCTTTACTTTTTGTGCCCTGTCTCCTGCGGAGCCGCTATTCCCCATGGTCCTTTCAGGAACCCCAGCATCCACTAGGACGATAGAGAAATAACTGTATTGAAAAATTCACAGCATAAAGCCCAACGTTTCAGGACTAGCACGTCCCTTTGTCAAGGTGAGTAATTGAATGCTTCATAGCCTTTTCACTTATATATATATATATATATATCCCGACTGCCGGGATCCCAGACAGTGGAAACAATGGGGTATATTTACTAAGGTCCCGATTTTGACCGAGATGCCGTTTTTTCATCAAAGTGTCATCTCGGTAATTTACTAAGCAATAATCACGGCAGTGATGAGGGCATTCGTAATTTTTTGGAAGTCCAACAAAAAAAATACGAATGAATACACCATCGGTCAAAACGCGGCTGTTTAAGTATGAATCTCGGTAATTTACTAAGAAGTGCAAAGCAAAAAAAAAACCAAACACTGCTGTGAAAAATTACAACTCGCAAAAAAGTGTTAAAAAAAAAACAGACCTGCTTTTTTAATCCGTGATTGTATAGGCATGCAGGGATCCATGAGATCCGTGCATGTATATCAGGTGGAAGGGGTGGGAAAGTGGTTATTTTCTTTAAAAAAATTGCGTGGGGTCCCCCCTCCTAAGCATAACCAGCCTCGGGCTCTTTGAGCCGATCCTGGTTGCAGAAATATGGGGAAAAAATTGACAGGGGTTCCCCCATATTTAAGCAACCAGCATCGGGCTCTGCGCCTGGTCCTGGTTCCAAAAATACGGGGGACAAAAAGAGTAGGGGTCACCCGTATTTTTAAAACCAGCACCGGGCTCCACTAGCTGGACAGATAATGCCACAGCCGGGGGTCACTTTTATATAGTGCCCTGCGGCCGTGGCATCAAAAATCCAACTAGTCACCCCTGGCCGGGGTACCCTGGGGGAGTGGGGACCCCTTCAATCAAGGGGTCCCCCCCCCCAGCCACCCAAGGGCCAGGGGTGAAGCCCGAGGCTGTCTTCCCCATCCAATTGGCTGCGGATGGGGGGCTGATAGCCTTTTGTGAAAATGAAAAGATATTGTTTTTAGTAGCAGTACTACAAGGCCCAGCAAGCCTCCCCCGCATGCTGGTACTTGGAGAACCACAAGTACCAGCATGCGGCGGAAAAACGGGCCCGCTGGTACCTGTAGTACTACTACTAAAAAAATACCCCAAAAAAGACAAGACACACACACCTTGAAAGTAAAGTTTTATTACATGCATCCACACAAACATACATACATACTTACCTTATGTTCACACGAGGGTCGGTCCTCTTCTCCAGTAGAATCCATGGGGTACCTGTTGAATAAATTCTACTCACCAGCTCCAGGGTCCCAGGCTCCTCGTAGCATCCATTTGTAATCCACGTACTTGATTAATAAAAAAAAACGGAGAGCCGAGCCACGCACTGAAAGGGGACCCATGTTTTCACATGGGCCCCCTTTCCCCGAATGCCAGAAACCCACTCTGACTGATGTCTAAGTGGGTTTCTTCAGCCAATCAGGGAGCGCCACGTTGTAGCACCCTCCTGATCGGCTGTGTGCTCCTGTACTGTCTGACAGGCGGCACACGGCAGTGTTACAATGTAGCGCAGCCGCCTATGCGCTCCATTGTAACCAATGGTGGGAACTTTGTGGTCAGCGGTGAGGTCACTTTCGGTCAACCGCTGACTACAAAGTTCCCACCATTGGTTACAATGGAGCGCATAGGCGCTACATTGTAACACTGCCGTGTGCCGCCTGTCATACAGTACAGGAGCACACAGCCGATCAGGAGGGTGCTACAACGTGGCGCTCCCTGATTGGCTGAAGAAACCCACTTAGACATCAGTCAGAGTGGGTTTCTGGCATTCGGGGAAAGGGGGCCCATGTGAAAACATGGGTCCCCTTTCAGTGCGTGGCTCGGCTCTCCGTTTTTTTTTTTTAATCAAGTACGTGGATTACAAATGGATGCTACGAGGAGCCTGGTACCCTGGATCTGGTGAGTAGAATTTATTCAACAGGTACCCCATGGATTCTACTGGAGAAGAGGACCGACCCTCGTGTGAACATAAGGTAAGTATGTATGTATGTTTGTGTGGATGCATGTAATAAAACTTTACTTTCAAGGTGTGTGTGTCTTGTCTTTTTTGGGGTATTTTTTTAGTAGTAGTACTACAGGTACCAGCGGGCCCGTTTTTCCGCCGCATGCTGGTACTTGTGGTTCTCCAAGTACCAGCATGCGGGGGAGGCTTGCTGGGCCTTGTAGTACTGCTACTAAAAACAATATCTTTTCATTTTCACAAAAGGCTATCAGCCCCCCATCCGCAGCCAATTGGATGGGGGGGACAGCCTCGGGCTTCACCCCTGGCCCTTGGGTGGCTGGGGGGGGGACCCCTTGATTGAAGGGGTCACCACTCCCCCAGGGTACCCCGGCCAGGGGTGACTAGTTGGATTTTTGATGCCACGGCCGCAGGGCACTATATAAAAGTGACCCCCGGCTGTGGCATTATCTGTCCAGCTAGTGGAGCCCGGTGCTGGTTTTAGAAATACGGGGGACCCCTACTCTTTTTGTCCCCCGTATTTTTGGAACCAGGACCAGGCGCAGAGCCCGATGCTGGTTGCTTAAATATGGGGGAACCCCTGTCATTTTCCCCCCCATATTTCTGCAACCAGGGTCGGCTCAAAGAGCCCGAGGCTGGTTATGCTTAGGAGGGGGGACCCCACGCATTTTTTTTCTCCGTTTTACAGGGTTTATTTTCCAAAAAAAAAAAAAAAATTAACCCCAGCACGGATCACACAGATCCGGCCGAGATTCATTGTGATAAAGTCGGCAGTGTTTTGCTAATCACTGCCGTAAAAAACGGGAAAAAAACACGAATGACATCGACATCGGAACAAATGAAAAATCCGAATACGACAGCTTAGTAAATTAGGCGTAATAAATTCAAAAAGTTGCAGTTTTACACTTTCGATGTCATTCGTGATTGAACTTTGACCTTTTTCCGAAAATTACGAATGTTAGTAAATATACCCCAATGTCAGCGGTCGAAATCCCGACAGCTGTCCAGTATTCCATCTAGGGTGGTGGTCTAGAGGGAATAGAATACCAAGCCTGAAGCGTGCAGAGACCGCGAGGAGACACGATGCGCTCGATGTTGGGATTTCGACTTGCGGGATTCCGGCGTCGGTCTCCTGACTGCCGGGATCCCGACAGTTGGGAATTCATACTGAATCCGCCATTGTATCCATGAGCAACAAGGATGAGGTGGCACTCCACGGACTCCATAAGTGTTCTGAGAAATTTTAACCCATTACATCGGAATTTCAAGTTCAGAATAGTCTTTTCCTTAGGATGTACAGAAAGTTCTAAGGAAGGCTTCTCAGCATTTTATGGATCCTTAACAGAGTACCTTTCCACATGCAAGTATACTGTATATAGTGTTGCTCTGTTGCCCACAGGCCATCTGTACACAGTTATTTGTGTTTATCAGCGAGGGTAAGAGACTGACTAATGGAGAAGGAATATAAGGTAAAACATTTCAGTGATAGGAATAAGGCATACCTCCCAACTGTCCCGATTCAAGCAGAACAGTCCCGCTATTTGGACACTATCCCGCTGTCCCACGCGCAGGTTGCAGTGTACCGCGGGCGGGGGGGGTGAAGGTTGGTAGAGCCAGTGATCACCACTGCTCTGCTTTGCTAAGCAGCTGGTGATTACTGAATAAATGCATGCGCACGACATCTGAACAGTGCGGGGAGGTGAGTAGAGGGCTGCCCAGCTGCTTGGGGAGCGCTAGACACGCCCCCAAACTGACGAAAATGGGGTGTCGCATCGCAATTCCCCGCTGCCTTCTCCCAGAGCTCCATCGCCTTCTCACAAAGCTCCTCCCCTTTCCGGTGGCGCCCGCACCTGAGGACTACGAAAGTTGGGAGGTATGATAAGGTCAGATATCAAAGTGCAAACTTATAAGTCAAAAATAAGCAGGAGGTCAGAGCTGGGGCAGAGTGTTCAGACAAGGTCAGTGCAGAAATATACAGCAGTAATGTGAGCACCAAGAAACAGCAACTTAGGGCCTAATTCAGACCGGATTGCTGTTGTGCGAAATCGCATAGCGTCTGATTATCAAACAACTGCGCATGTGTATGGATCGTAATGCGCAGGCATGAGGCCAAACTGCAAAACAATCCTGCGTCTTTTTTGATCGCTAGGCGAACGCAGGCTGATTGACAGGAAGCGGATGTTTGAGGGTGGTAATCGTTTTCTAGGAGTGTCAGGAAAAACACAGGCGTTCCCAAGCGTTTTCAGGGTGGGCGTGTGACGTCAGCTCCGTCCCAATCAGCCTGTTTGTTGGAGTAAGTCCTGGGCTACGCAAAGACTGCACAGACTGGAAAAATCATTCCATGGTGAGTTGTGAACGGATTTGCAGCCCGTTGTTTGCAAAACTTTTGCACGGCGTACGCAGACTTGCACGGGGCGGTTCTTCACTCTGTCTGGGCGGTGACTATCCGATCGCAGACCTCTGCAAACTTTCAGAGGTGTGATCAGGTCTGAATTAGACCCTTAGATTTATATAATGGGCGAAGGCAAACTGTGAGCGAGTCATGAGTGCACCTATTAGAGATGGCGAGTAAGTACTGGGATAAATGCACAGTAACCAAGCAGGTGCAACCAACAATGAGGTGCCTAAGTGTAATGAGACAGCGTACCTGTGACAGCGTACCTGGAGACTCCCGTCGGTCCTGATGCGGCTTGTCTGGTCGACCAGTCTTCACTCGTCCGGCGCCAGCCGAGAACTGCGTAGAACACCTGTAGAACCTGGGCAGAAGGGACGAGGGTACCCCAGCGCAAACAACACCCCCCCTTCCCCAAAGTGAACAAGGATCACAAGCGTAGGACACGGTGATAAAGGTTTATTGCAAACAGGGATTAGTTGCCGGTTCACTTGACCGGGTTTACCATTGGATAAAGTTTAGCACAAATCCATGAGGCACATTACTTTAATACCATACTATGGACGTGGTGGACATAAGCATAACACAATATCGACACAAATGTATTTCAGAACATAAACCACTCTGACATTTGGAATACGGTTCCTCTGAATATATAAACAGTGTGCCAACAAGTCGTTGGGGCCAATATCAATTAGCGTACATTAATTACTTGCATACAGAACTCTGAAACGGGCAGGCGTGCGACTGCGCACGTACGTGAACAATAATGGGGTTTGTGACCAAGCAGGGTTTAAGTCAAACGATGTAAAGTTACTCCGGGTAGAATGTCACTGATCGTAAATTACGGAGAGTCTAAAGTGGTCTGGCTGGCAGAAGGGGGACAGGGGTTCTATTCCTGTACCGGAGGTGGGGGTAACATATGGTTAAAGTTCATGTAGAATGTCACCACAGGGTAAACACATGAGCAAGGTATTCTCAATTGTAAGGCAGGGTTTGGCTTGGAGTGGTCACACAATTCCTGAAAAGTCTCTGGTTGCTGTGAAAGGGATAAGGGGGGTCTCTCCCTCTGCACTCAGAGGCATACAGGCACTGGCTGGCTGGGTTTGAGGCTAACAAGGGGGCACAACTATTACCCACTAACAGTCCCTCTCGCCTGCTGCTTCCGTTACCTTGCCTTGCCCGGGGTACAGGTCGCTGTGTCAGCAGCAGCGTTCTCTCTTTTACAGGAGCTCTTCAGTCCCCGTGTGCAGCAGTGTCCCTTGCTTGGCGCTCCCCACAGCGGCTCTCTTACCCGCTCGATGTAGCGATAGCTGGCTCTCCTCCTCCACGGCAGCGCGTCTCAGGTCTCTCCCACCGGGTCCGCGACCGCGCTCGTTCCAGCGGCAGGGTCACTTCTTCTTCCGCTCTGTGCGGCTCTACGCCGGCGGCTCTCGCAGTAGTCCTCACACCGTTCTGCAGCTCTCGCTTCCTCTCCTCACTACCCAGAACGCGCCAATCCCGCCTCCCTTCTTCCCGCTCAGTGTCCTCCAATCCCCTGCGTCCCCAGTCTCCTCCTCACTGGGTCCTAGTGCCCTTCCAGCAATCGTCCGGCCAGCTGGGGTTGCCTAGCAACCGGGCAAACTATTAACCCCTGCAGGGACAACGGTTGCGTTTGCAGTTAGCAGGGATCAGGGGACAGATACTGGGCATCACATATTCCCCCTCTGGAAGATTGCGTGTCCTCACGCATTAGGCAACATGGCAAAAGTCAATGTTACAGTCCTTCAGGACGCGTACAGTAGTAAACAGGTGAACATAATCGAGTGGGGTATCAACATACATATACAGTACATCCCTAAACAACGTATTTACAAATCAAGTAGTAGCTTATTCCCTGTACCTGGAGGGCAGGACGCCCTTTGTGCTATGTCCTGACCTTCTAATTTCAACCGTGGGGGCTCTGTTCTCACTATGAGTAGTGACCGGATTGGGCCGATTCTGACCCTCTATGGGCACATTAACCACGGGAGCGAGGGTGTCATGAGATGCTGAGCTCGATGCGGGTGGACCGCACATAAAGAGTGAGAGCTCCATGGGGTCGAGTAAGGGTATGCCCCCCCGGGGATCCCTGCCCTTCTGCCGCAGGTGAGTTTGCTGTTTCTGGTGGTACTTCGGAGGTGTAAGGCTTGAGTTGCTCTCTGGACACAACACTGACGGGCCCATCTTGACCTCGGCGGATCTCATAGGTGAACCGTTTTCCTTCCAGGACGCTGATGATGACATAGGGTGCGTTTTCCCACATGGTGTCCAACTTACTAGTGCGGTGATTCCGTTTCCTCCAAACAAGGTCGCCCACGTACAGAGGCGTAGGACGGATGGTTGCATTGTAATTCTTCTCTTGGCGGTGTCGGACGGTTCCCATCCGCATCTACACCAGCTCTCTGGCCGCTTCGATTCTCCGCTGATGCTCCCAGACCCAGTCGGTCTGTGGAGTGGCAGGAAACGTTAGCGGGGGGCAAGCTCTAGGTCTTGAGGCAGTTTACCTTGTCGACCAAACATAAGATAGTATGGTGTGAAACCGGTGGAGGAGTGTTCCGCATTATTGTAGAGGTAGACGAGTTCGGGCAACAAGGTCGGCCAACGGGCATGGTCTCCAGCTGGTAGGCTTCTGAGCATCCCAATGAGAGTCTGGTTAGCTCTCTCACACAAACCATTCCCCTGTGGGTGATATGCTGTCGTTCTCGCTTTCTGGCAGCCATAGTAGGAGCACAGTTCATAGAATAGCTGCGACTCAAAGGCAGGCCCTTGGTCAGTTAGTATGCACTCGGGGTACCCGTAGGGCCTGGCGAAATGTTTCTGGAATAGCTCGGCCGTAGTCTTAGCAGTCAAGTCTCTCGCAGGGACCGCCACTAAGAGCTTGCTATAGTGGTCAGTCATGGTTAAGGCATAGTTGTGTCCACTGGTGCTGGTCTCTAGTTTCACGTGGTCGAGAGCGACAATTTGCAGTGGACGGTGACTCTTGATGGGGTGCAAATGGTCCTTCTGATGTGCATCTGGGTGCCTCTTCAGGTTGCAGTGGACATAGTGCCGGCACCATCGTTCTACGTCATCATGCAGACCTATCCAGAAGTACATAGAATAGCTGCGACTCAAAGGCAGGCCCTTGGTCAGTTAGTATGCACTCGGGGTACCCGTAGGGCCTGGAGAAATGTTTCAGGAATAGTTCGGCCGTAGTCTTAGCAGTCAAGTCTCTCGCAGGGACCGCCACTAAGAGCTTACTATAGTGGTCGGTCATGGTTAAGGCATAGTTGTGTCCACTGGTGCTGGGCTCTGGTTTCACGTGGTCGAGAGCGACAATTTGCAGCGGACGGTGACTCTTGATGGGGTGCAAATGGTCTTTCTGATGTGCATCTGGGTGCCTCTTCAGGTTGCAGGGGACACAGTCCCTGCACCATCGTTCTACGTCATCATGCAGACCTATCCAGAAGTACCGGGTACGCAAGATGGCTTCCGTTTTTTGTACACCGAAATGCCCTGACTTGTCGTGGTAGGCGGTAAGTTGGAAATTTGCTTGTTTCCTGGGAACAACCACTTGGTCCACTGTCTGGTGAGTACCGGGGTCAATACTGGTACGCACTAAGATGCCTTGTTTCAGGTGAAATTGTCTCTGATGTCGCAGCAACTTTACCAGCTCCAGATCTGCTTCGGCACGTTTTGCCTGGGTCAGTTGGTGGTTACGTCGGAGGAGGGCTGTGAGTTCCTTCAGCACTGGATTCTGTCGCTGGATCGCTTCCCAGTCTACAGCAGGGGCTTCGGACAAATCCGATCGCTGTCGCTGTCGGTCTGTGATGGCTAATGTATCTGAGGTGACCGTCTATCTTTTCTTTGAGGCCTTGAAGACAGGGGCTTCTATTTCTTCCTCAACATCCCTTCCTTCTTCTGCCACATCGGTGGTGGGCAGCCGGGACAGCGCGTCGGCGTTGCCGTTGGACTTCCCACTCCTGTAGGACACAGTGTATTGGAAATTGGCGAGCCGTGATACCCATCGCTGTTCGAGGGCGCCGAGCCGGGCGGTGGACAGGTGCGCCAATGGGTTGTTGTCCGTCATGATGACAAATGGTGTCGCAGCGAGATAGTGCTTAAATTTTTCTGTGACGGCCCAGACTAGGGCGAGCAGTTCCAATTTGAAAGCACTGTAATTTTCGCAATTCCGTTCTGTTTTGCATAATCCCCTACTGGCATATGTGATTACTCTCTCGCGCCCATTCTGCACCTGAGACAATATGGCTCCCAATCCACGATGGCTGGCGTCTGTGCAGACTTGGAATGGCTGCTCGTAATCGGGATAAGCCAATAGTGGGGATTCCGTCAAGGAGGTCTTTAACTGGTGGAAGGCCTGTTGCTGTTCTTCGCCCCACTGCACTGGTGACGATCCCCTCCTTTCGCGGAGACTGACCTCTCAGCAATTCATGCAACGGAGCTGCCACTTTGGCAAAGTGTTCCACGAAACGTCTGTAGTAGCCCATGAACCCGAGGTAGCTTCGGACATCCCTAACTGTCTTCGGCACTGGCCAGTCCCGAACAACTCGGACCTTCTCAGGGTCGGGCATCACGCCTTCCGCGCTGACGACATGGCCTAAGTACTGGACCTTGGGTTTGAGCAGGTGACATTTCGTGGGCTTAAGTTTCAGACCACATTTTGTCAGTTGTTGGAACACTTCTTCTAGATGTTGCAAGTGGTCCTCGTAACTCTTTGAGAAAATGATTACGTCATCGAGGTATAGCAAGACCATCTCGAAGTTGTGCTGTCCGAGACAGTGTTCCATGATGCGTTGGAATGTGGCGGGCACGTTACAAAGCCCGAAAGGCATCCTTTCGAACTCAAACAGACCCATCGGCATTGTGAAGGCTGTATTTTCCATGTCTTCGGGGGCCATCTGAATCTGCCAGTATCCACTGGTGAGGTCAAGGGTCGAAAAGTATGCGGCAGTCTTCAGGGCTGTCAGGGACTCTTCGATCCGAGGGAGCGGGTAGGCATCCTTATGGGTAGCCGCATTGAGCTTGCGGTAATCAACACAGAAGCGAAGGCTGCCGTCCTTCTTCTTAACGATCACTAGCGGAGCTGCCCATGGGCTGTGACTTTCTTTGATAACTCCTGCGTCTTTCATCTCTGCTATCATTTTTCTCACAGGCTGGTACAAGGCTGGGGGAAGGGGTCGGTGTCTCTCCTTGATAGGAGGGGTCGTCCCTGTAGGAATATGGTGGTACACTTTGTCGGCTCTTCCGAAATCAGACGGGTATTGGCTAAAAGCTGCTGCATTCCGCCGCACCACTCGTAATACTCCCGCTTTCTGTTCGTTGGGGGTATCTGCATTGCCGACCTGAATATCAGCCCACCATGGGGGTTCTTGACCCGTTGTCGACGGCCCCTCGGTCGCCGTCTCTTGGGCAGCGGTGGTCACATTCTGGCCCACAATGTCTTGGAAGTCAATTGAGCTTATTTTCGCCACCAGGCAGCGCTTGTGTAGTCTGATAGCATAGGGGTGCGGGTTCAATATGCATACTGGCACTCTTCTGTGTTCCACCTTTGCTAGCGTCCTCGCCACCGCGAAGGGTTGTTGGCCCTCCGAGTCACAGGGTTCCACCAAGGCTTCATAATCTCGCCCGCCTGGACCGATCCTCGTCCTACACCAAATCACATGTTCGGAGTCCGGCCTCAAGAGGATAGACTGGCGGTCGGCGATTCTGGCCTTCCCAACCTCCCCTCGATGGTTGGTGAATTTCTTCTCCTTTTCCAGCAGGTGCACCGTCTGCTGTAAGGCTCTCCGCTTCACCGGGGCTGCTATCTGCATCTCCTGCCGAAGGGCTTCCACGAGCTCATCAGGGCAGTTCTTCAAGACATTCATGCCCAGGATGATGGGAGGTAGGTGAGTGTTAGGAGCAGTGGTGATGAGATACCCTTGCCGGGGTAATGTCGCGTTTCCAATTTTTGTGTCCGCTTCCCAGTAACCCTGATACGTTATGGGTTGCCCATTGCTGGCCAGTAGATGGAGCCAAGTTGTTGGTGGGGACACAATGGCGGCTTCGTCCCAGTGCTGAAGGAACTCGGTGATCCGGATGGTGGAGACTTGCGACCCAGTATCCAACAGAGCTGGCATTTCGACTCCATTGACCCAAATCTTCAGGTGCGGGCACTCCCCGACGTACCTGGACCATTCTTGGGGCAGTGGACCACTTACTGGTTCCTCTCCCGAAGGTCGGTCCGTTGCCTCGGGGTTTCCTCGTTTAAAGCAGCCACAGGGCAGTTCCTTTCGATATGGCCACTCTGTCGACACCCTCTGCATATCGGGCTCCCCTGAGAGTCGAACTGGTCGGTGGGTCTTCTGCCAGATTCTATGACCATATCCCAGCGAGGACGGCTCCGCCCACCTCATTCTTGACGCCATTCTCGGCGTCTACTCCTATCTTGGTCCCTGTCGAACTCATCCATCCTTCGGTTCATTCGGGAGAGATTCATTGTAACTTCCGCCAGCTTCTGATTGAGTGTTTCAATGGAATCTGGTCCCGGTGAGGCTTATGCTTGCTGGAGGACCGCTCCTACTTGGGTTGGTCCGTCTGACTTCCTGAGCGGCGCGTTTTCTCTGTAGCTGTCCTCTTCACTCCACTCCGAAGACGTGTCTTTCTCGACATCATTGCTCTGATTTTTCCCAAGGATCTGCAGCACCGTCTCTTTGAATTCGGAGAAGGAGCTCCCTGGTTGCTGTCGTCTCTCCATGCGCATTTGAGAGTGAATCATCTCTCCTCTTGCCCCTTCCACAAACAGGTCTGTTAATGTTATGTCTATCCCTTCGACTTTTCGTTCATCCAGGGCCCGTATAGCCTTTGCAGCTTCTTGTAGGGCCAGCGCGAAGTCTCGCAGTGATTCGTCGGGTCTTTGTTTCCTCGCATAAAGGCGGCTCTTTAATTCCGCTATGGTCTGGCAGTCGAATATGGTCACCAGCTTCTTGAAGATGCATTCGGCGGTGTTCTTTTCACTGTTTTCCCATGCCTTCACTTCCTGCAGTGCCGAATCCGTCAGTTGACCCATCACGATCTCTATTTTCTGTTCTTCGGTTAGTGGGTACAGGCGGAACATGGAATACATCTTGTCTTTAAATTCTTTGAATGTACTCGAACCCGGAACTTGTTTTCCTGCATATGTTGGTAACCATGGTGCTCCAAAATAGTATGGCATAGTCAACGGTGATGCCACCATGGTAGTCGTGTTTCTTTGCCCGGGTGACGCTGGTAGCATCCTCCTGCCGGATGCTGATGTGGGAGTATCTGGAACCCGTGGATCCGTCATCTTGTTCGTATCCTGTTCGCCGACGCCAAATTTGTAATGAGACAGCGTACCTGGAGACTCCCGTCGGTCCTGATGCGGCTTGTCTGGTCGACCAGTCTTCACTCGTCCGGCGCCAGCCGAGAACTGCGTAGAACACCTGTAGAACCTGGGCAGAAGGGACGAGGGTACCCCAGCGCAAACAACACCCCCCCTTCCCCAAAGTGAACAAGGATCACAAGCGTAGGACACGGTGATAAAGGTTTATTGCAAACAGGGATTAGTTGCCGGTTCACTTGACCGGGTTTACCATTGGATAAAGTTTAGCACAAATCCATGAGGCACATTACTTTAATACCATACTATGGACGTGGTGGACATAAGCATAACACAATATCGACACAAATGTATTTCAGAACATAAACCACTCTGACATTTAGAATACGGTTCCTCTGAATATATAAACAGTGTGCCAACAAGTCGTTGGGGCCAATATCAATTAGCGTACATTAATTACTTGCATACAGAACTCTGAAACGGGCAGGCGTGCGACTGCGCACGTACGTGAACAATAATGGGGTTTGTGACCAAGCAGGGTTTAAGTCAAACGATGTAAAGTTACTCCGGGTAGAATGTCACTGATCGTAAATTACGGAGAGTCTAAAGTGGTCTGGCTGGCAGAAGGGGGACAGGGGTTCTATTCCTGTACCGGAGGTGGGGGTAACATATGGTTAAAGTTCATGTAGAATGTCACCACAGGGTAAACACATGAGCAAGGTATTCTCAATTGTAAGGCAGGGTTTGGCTTGGAGTGGTCACACAATTCCTGAAAAGTCTCTGGTTGCTGTGAAAGGGATAAGGGGGGTCTCTCCCTCTGCACTCAGAGGCATACAGGCACTGGCTGGCTGGGTTTGAGGCTAACAAGGGGGCACAACTATTACCCACTAACAGTCCCTCTCGCCTGCTGCTTCCGTTACCTTGCCTTGCCCGGGGTACAGGTCGCTGTGTCAGCAGCAGCGTTCTCTCTTTTACAGGAGCTCTTCAGTCCCCGTGTGCAGCAGTGTCCCTTGCTTGGCGCTCCCCACAGCGGCTCTCTTACCCGCTCGATGTAGCGATAGCTGGCTCTCCTCCTCCACGGCAGCGCGTCTCAGGTCTCTCCCGCCGGGTCCGCGACCGCGCTCGTTCCAGCGGCAGGGTCACTTCTTCTTCCGCTCTGTGCGGCTCAATGCCGGCGGCTCTCGCAGTAGTCCTCACACCGTTCTGCAGCTTCCGCCAGCCGCTGCACGCTTCCTCTCCTCACTCCCCAGAACGCGCCAAATCCCGCCTCTCTTCTTCCCGCTCAGTGTCCTCCAATCCCCTGCATCCCCAGTCTCCTCCTCACTGGGTCCTAGTGCCCTTCCAGCAATCGTCCGGCCAGCTGGGGTTGCCTAGCAACCGGGCAATCTATTAATCCCTGCGGGGACAGCGGTTGCGTTTGCAGTTAGCAGGGAACAGATACTGGGCATCACATAAGTAAAAGCCAATGCTCCTAACTACTGTAGTTTAGATTATAAGAATGCACCTACACTGACATTGTGAGTTATGCTGCGAGCAGGAAGCCAGGGTTAAGATAACTTATTTTGCAGAATGTCTTTAAACTTATTCAGGGCTGGATTAATGGGTGGTGGGGGCCAGGGGAAATTAAGTTGTGTGGTTCCCATTAGTGAGATAGCTGGCAAAATCCTGAACACCTCCCCCCCCGTACACACACACACACGTTTCAAGTGGGGGAAGGAGCCAATGCTGCACTGCTAGGCAGCATCTGAGCCGGGTGCTCAGCGCTGCTAGTAGAGAGAGACTGCCGGTGGGGAAAGGAGGCGAGACTGCCCAGCTTCAGAAAGTCGTGTCTGAGCTGAATGCTCAGCGCTGCTCATGGAGAGAGACTGCTGGGGGGGTGAAGTGAAGGAGGCGAGGCTGCACTGTTAGGCAGCGTCTGAGCCGGGTGCTTAGGTTTGCTTAGGTTTATTAAGGACTCTCTAGTGGAGAGAGACTGCTGGTGGGGAAAGGTGGTGAGGCTGCCCGGCTTCAGAGAGCAGCGTCTGAGCTGGGTGCTCAGCGCTGCTAGTGGAGACTGGAGAGAGACTGCCGGTGGGGGAAGGAGGCGATGCTGCACTGCTTTAGAAGGCAGCGTCTGAGTCGGGTGCTCAGCGCTGCCCCGTGAAAGAAGCTGCCGGGGAAAGAGAGGTGGGACACTGCGCATGCGCTGTGTAATCCCGTGAATCCCGAGATTAGAAGCGCCAATCCCGGGATTCAAATCCCAGTGTTTTTGGGCCAGAATACCGGGATCCCGCCGATCCCGATCCCGGGATTGGCCTCCCTAGTACAGACCTCCTCGTGGCAGCTGTGAAGTAACAGCTGAGCCACTGCAGGTACACTTCTACGCTTAGAACATCAGTGTGTGGGGCCCCAAGGCTACCGCCCAAGTCTCCCCCCCCTTAACCGGCCCTGTACATAGTGCTTATGAAAGATTTCTTGGATTCAGTAAATTTGGTCCAGTAGAGGTACATTAGTCTTGCTCTGTGGTGGGCATCCGGTCTTTAGTTCGACAGCACTTACTGTAGGTCAACACTCAATAAATCGACCACTATGGGTTGACATGCATTAGGTCGACATGGTCAAACAATAAGTCGACATGGCAAAGGTCAACACATGAAAAGGTCGACATGAGTTTTTAAAAAAATATTATTTTTTTTTTACTTTTTCATACTTTATGATCCACGTGGACTACGATAGGGAATAGTAGCCTGTGCCGAACACAGCGGCAGCAGAGCGAGGCACCTTGTCCAAAGTTTGCTCACCATGCGAAGGAATACGGTGCACTAATTGGGGTTCCCGGTCACTTTACGAAGAAAATGACACCAAAAATATATAAAAAACTCATGTTGACCTTTTTCCATGTCGACCTAATGAAAGTGACAACATATTTCAGCTGCTGACCTAGTCACTGTTGTCAAAGTCGAAAAATATTGAAGTACACACATCACGTACAAACTACGCACAGATGGCCTCCGTGCGCGTACTTGCTCTGCTGTGCGTGCACATATTCGCAATTTGCGTATGGTCGCTCTCGCGGTCCTGTGCATTAGCGCGTGGTATGGGTATTTACGGTAGAGTTTGTGAACGCATGGAAGGCTATCAAAACACATTACATATTTGATCCAAATAGTGCACAATGTACACATAGTATCCCTGCACCACATCAGAAAGTAACAGCAGTTTAAATGGTAACAGAACAAAGGGATTCACCTTTACAGGATAGGAGGGGACAGAACAAGGTTATAAGGTGGTGTTTGGTATCCAGCTGTAGGGTATTCTAAGGGTAACATTCCGGTGTTGGTTTGAGAAAGATCGCATGTTCCTGCAGATAGTTATGTGCAGGAGAAGAATATAGATATAAACTGTATGTACTGTACATTATGTATGCGGCGGGAATCCAGAGGAGACCACCCACAAGAGCAGTTGGAAAAGACATCGCCTACCTATTCAAACCGACCTATGACCTCTCCTGTACTGTAAATGACCATCCCTGTGTCCAATGGACAAAGAGATTACAGTATCCATTGTGTTATGTTTTGGATGAAGTGTATAAAGAGAGCCTGCAGCAGGCCTGGTCAGACACAAGACTCACAACGTTATCTATCAGATGACGGAGGACCAGACTGGGTAGCGCAGCGAATCCCCTCACGTATGTAACATAGACTGTAGCCATTTACTCTGTTATATTGTATTGTTTATATTGTAACCCCCTTTCAGCAATAATACGCTGTGGTGTCGGAACCCAGTGGTTTAGCCACAGACTGGTGTTGTGTCTTTCTTTCCCTGCTAAGGTTTAAAGTGTAATAGCATCACACTGCATTGCTGCATAAGGTTTAAAGTGTAATGGTATCACACTGCATTGCTGCATAAGGTTTAAAGTGTAATAACATCACACTGCATTGCTGCATAAGGTTTAAAGTGTATTAGTAACGCATCACATTGCTGTATAAGGTTTAAAGTGTGTTCATTGGGTGTGTACGCGCTGTGTGTACTTTGTACCGTCAGCGCGGCATTTGTATGCTAAGTCTGTACACAGCACGGGACTTTGTACGCTAATAGCGTACAAAGTACGTAGAGTGTGTATTAAGTACAGCGGCCGCAGCGGCTCCATGGTAAAGAGTATTTAAGGTGTGTTTAAGGTATAGCTTTCATTCCTGCATATAAAACGGCATTATCAATTGGGGGCTCTCACGGGATATCACGTTCTTAATGATGCACTGTACATTACAAACGCGGCTGTAATTGACCGGCTCCAATGGACGCATTGAGAAGCTGATGAAAATAACATCCACGTTAATGTATTGTTGTGGTATCAGTAAGCCGCTGATATGAAATTCAAGGGACAATACGTTTCTCATAATATTTAAGATGCTAAAATTTCTTTTTATTGTTGCAAAACAAGGTTCAAATAAGTCATATTGTGTTTGATTCAGTTTGGATTGTTTATCTGTTAAGTACATTTAAAAGTTGCTGCATAGCCTTGATATAGTTTTTATTTTTAACTCAGGCCTAAAATAACTTCTGATGTTTGAATGATGTGTGATTTCTTTGTGACAAAGGAAGCCGCATGGTCTGTCCTCCATTTTGGACTAACCACATGGCCTGTCCACCATTTTGTGTAACCCTCATAGATGTAGAAGGGGGAGGAGCAGCGGCCATTTTGTGAAGGTTATTTTTCTAAATGGCTGATTTTCAGAATGCTCAGAATAATCAGCTTTCCTTGGTCACATGAAACACGATTTATGAGTTACCAATGCCTTTATTTAACCCATGCCATAGTCAATTACAAATAGTTTCAATGGGGCCTAGTGAAAGTTAATAGTGAGAATTACACACAGATATAAACAAAGTTTTTTTTTCTTTTACCTCTAGGATTTAGTTAACTCTGCTTGCTATAAGATAGCCATTGAAATGCAAACTAACCTGTGTTACTGCTTTTTCTTATCAGTGAAAAACCACTTTTACAGGCATCCAAAAGCACATAGCATTGATATGCAAATTAGAAGCACTGAATGGGTAAATGTGTCCCATAGGAGACCAGTGAATGGTACATATATATAATATTATAATTATGTGTGTGTTTATATCAATGTATGTTCTGCAAGATGGCTATCAAATCTGAATCATATCATTTAAATTATTGATCATTGCTAGATTAATTTAGACCTGTGAGAAACCGGAGATATTTGTTGCTATATAGTTAAAACTAAAATAAATATTTAAGGAAGTAAATGTAAAAGACACAAAACGCAGGTCTGGCCCAGTCGTAATAGGGTTTATACAGAAAGAATGTGTGTTGTGTTAAGTGAGCAATTATAGTTGGTATTGCTCACATTTATAGAAGTTGTGGGATTTGTTTATTTGCGGACGTACGGTTTTGTACACGTCTCGGACAAAGTACGGAACTGCACACGCAGCGTAAGAGACATGCACGGTCGCGTGCTTACGCAAATTGCATAAGAGTACGGTCGCTAAGTACAAATTACACAATAGTTCATTTAGTTTAAAGGTGGGACAGTAGCTACGCTACAATAGCACCAAACTACCCGGTTTCTAAAGAAATTTAGTATAAAAACAAAATTTAGTATAAATATTTTTTTTTAAATTGCCTCTGGGGGTAAAGCTGCCAACTTGAATGAATCCTAATTTTCTGTACAGAAAAACAAAGTGTATTTGAGTGAGCGAACGTAGGGGTGAGTGGATATTTGAACCCCGGGAAATCGGGATCCCGACGTTTGGTACATCAAGTGAGTGGAGACTTGGTGGCGTGAGGCAGCTGACTCACGTTAGTATAAGATTGAAATACGCAAATCGTGAGGTGATTTGTAGAGGAGCGTGATAGTGCATTATATTGCGAAGTATTGAAGTTAAAAGGTTTTTGTATTACGCTCCGGACTGAGGGTCGCAGTTGGTACATCGACCCATGGTCGTATGGCAGATAGGTAACAAGTACCTATATGCTGTGCGATTGGACCGCGCATTTGTGGGTTTGATATATATAGCGCAACTGGATACCCCTTTACGAGCTTTTGCGTAAAATCGCGGTACCATTAGCGCTGTATAGAGCAGTGTTATTTGTGTATAAGGTTATAGGGAGTTTTCGCTGGTCTCTCTCAGGAAAATCTCCAGCGGTGTATATTCATTGGAATAGGTAAGTCACTCTTAAACACTTCCAGTGAATAGAAATCAGATAAGGACCTCGCTGGGTACGCGGTGTTCACTATTGGAGTGAGTCGTGGTACTTAGTGGAGAAGGAGTGGGTGAAAGCGCTCTAAGAACTTTCACCGTCTATTCGTATTGTGCATTGGGGATTGCGTAAAAGGAAAAAGTCCGCGATGGGATCCAATTGCACAAGCGGTGGACGTTTTGTAACCAGGGTTCAGGTTGAATAGCCGCGGCCCAGGGGGTCAGCGAGGATTGTTATGTGTGGTAAATATGGTTCACACACTGAAGACTTTTTGTCTGAATGGGTACGTATGACTGACAAAGATAGGGTACCATTCCCTAGGGTGGGCGGCTTTGAACCAGAGGCACTGCAGAATGTAGGCAGTAAAATATGTTTTCTTAAATCCAGAAAACAAAGGATTAGACATACAGATTGTTTAAATTTATGGCAACAGGAGGGGGATATACAAAGAGAATTAGCTCGCGCAGCAGGTTCCAAACCTAGCGGGAAAATAATGGGGACCGCACCACCACCACTACCGTATATTGCGGGGGAGAAGATGGCTACAGTCAATGGTATATCCGTAAAATATAGTAGTATGTAAAAACAATGTATTAACTCTAATTATTTTTTGCAAGATGTATCCTGTTTTTGAAGTCTTTTCAAGGTTATAGGTCACAAGAGGATGAAGGAGTTGTTGGCAGTTCAGTTCCTGTATTTATTTACAGAGAGAGGGAGACATAAGCTGCATTGGAGGGAATGAAAGGCCGCTGACCCGGAGAGAACTCGCGACAAAGAGCAGAGTGTAGAGAACCTCGTATCACTGGAGTGTCTGTTCCGGGAAGGTTGAGAGGCAGGACTGTTGAAGGGCATCCGAGCACAGATCTAGAACGGTTGTAGTATAATTTTCCTGTCTTTTCCCCTTCTTATTTTCCTCCTTTCCCTAAACGAAATGGATCGATCACAAGAGACTGCGTTTAGGGTTCTATTAGTAATTCTGGTTTTGATCAAGGACAGTTTGTTTTGGTGAGGGTCCCAGAGAGGTCGAGCAGGGATTTGGAATGGGTTCTGATGGCAAGTATGAATTTGTAGGATCTCAGGATCAGCGCATCACTTTAGTAAAGGCTGGCATCAGTAAGCACTCTGGTAGTCAGGGAGCTCGGAGGCACTGTGAGGGGTTATTGTCTGATGAATATTGTATTTGTAGGAATTGTGAGAATATAGTTGAGGATGGGTGCATCCAGAGATGTCAGTCCAACCTTAATATCGACATGGACCGTCATCCGTTGAGTGATTACCACTCCCTAGTGGGTAAGGTCTTAAACCAGACAGAATGCTGGGTGTGCTCACAGGTACCTCAAGGTCAGAGCAAGTCAGGATTAGTACCATACCCTTTAGCAATAGATGAGGTACTCGAATTATGGGGTGGGAGACCGGTGGACAAGAAATTCAATATCTCTAGGCCCCCTAGTTTGAAGCTCCACCAGTATCACGTAGACAGGTCCTTATTGTGTTTTAATATTTCCAATTACCGAAAACCGGGAAATTGGGAAGTGACGTGGAATAACCAGATAATGACCTTTTCACACAGAGTTGATAGGATACCCATAGACTCTGAACTTGTACGCCAAATAGCCAACAGTGGGAGGTATTTTCGGTATAGGTATACTCGTGGAAGCAAGACCATGTGGGTTGGAAAAGTATCACCAGGGTATTGTGCTCATATCATCCAGCCCGATACTTGTACTGAGCAGATGGGAGAACTAGGGATTGGTTTCTTTAATTGGAAAACTTGCAATATGGTGATGTTATATTTTGTCCCCTATGTCCTCCCAGATGATGCCTATTTCATATGTGGGAGGAAGGCGTACAAGTGGCTTGCCCCGAGCTCAGAGGGATTGTGTTATATTGGGAGAGTACTGCCAGAGGTCATGACCATAACCCATGATAAGATGAAAGACGTTCACTGCAGTGCTCAGGCTCCTTATACTCATACTCACTATGAACACATCATCAAGAGACACCTCATAGATAGGACAGAGCACGCAGCCTCTGATTTGATCCACGACTCCACCGGGATTCAATTCCTTCTCGCATTAGACATCACCCGTACTGCCAGAGGAATTATAAATTATAGGTATATCCATGCGCTAGCGAACTTGATAGATAATATCACTGAGATGTATGACGACACCTTCAGGTATACGGGAAGGGAGTTACAAGCTTACAAGCAGGAACTGATTCCACGCAATTGGTTCTCAGGTTTAGGAGAGTGGGCTCAAAATGTCATCATGAGTGTAGGGAATTTTCTCCTTTGTATCCTGGGCGGCGTCATAATTATTGGTTTGATATTTAGGTGTGTTCGAATTCTGATGCGGCGTAAGCACGGCACAAAATTGATGAGTCTAAGGAGCAAGGGTACTGTTACAGCAGCAGATTTAGTTTACGACCCATCCATAGAGACTGTGATATGATAAGGATTGCAAATGAATTTCATGGCCTGTTTCGTTCACCCATTTTTCTTTTGTCTCCCCCTCTGCCCAGATACATCCATCCGGAAAAAGACATCAGCCCTAACCAAAATGTTTATGTGAATGTATTTTATTTATATGTCTTATCTTCATCTCTGCAACCTTCAGTTAATGGCACACATAGTCGACAGGTGATATCCACATATACTAGCACTAACATATGTTTCCCCCTCCATGTATCATCAACTAAATGTGCACCCCATTTGTTGGAACAAGAAGCCGAAAAGAGCTCGGTAGTGTTTGTTGGCCCACTTACAGACCCTTAATACGGGATAAGAAGGATTTAATGTATACTTCGCAATACCTCGAAGCTTATTTAGAACATATAATGCACGATGATACATGCCCCTCAGACATGGATTCATACATACATGCTTTTTACTATCCCACTAGGTCATACATTTCCCACCTACAACTCTCCCCGATCATCTGTAGATATTGTATTGATATATTTCTGTTTAGTGATTAGATAGTGGCAGTTATTGGTGACTGCCAAAGGGTGGACTGTTAAAGTCAAAAAATATTGCAGTACACACATCACGTACAAACTACGCACAGATGGCCTCCGTGCGCGTACTTGCTCTGCTGTGCGTGCACATATTCGCAATTTGCGTATGGTCGCTCTTGCGGTCCTGCGCATTAGCACGTGGTATGGGTATTTACGGTAGAGTTTGTGAATGCATGGAAGGCTATCAAAACACATTACATATTTGATCCAAATAGTGCACAATGTACACATAGTATCCCTGCACCACATCAGAAAGTAACAGCAGTTTAAATGGTAACAGAACAAAGGGATTTACCTTTACAGGATAGGAGGGGACAGAACAAGGTTATAAGGTGGTGTTTGGTATCCAGCTGTAGGGTATTTTAAGGGTAACATTCTGGTGTTGGTTTGAGAAAGATCGCATGTTCCTGCGGATAGTTATGTGCAGGAGCAGAATATAGATATAAACTGTATTTACTGTACATTATGTATGCGGCAGGAATCCAGAGGAGACCACCCACAAGAGCAGTTGGAAAAGACATCACCTACCTATTCAAACCGACCTATGACCTCTCCTGTACTGTAAATGACCATCCCTGTGACCAATGGACAAAGAGATTACAGTATCCATTGTGTTATGTTTTGGATGAAGTGTATAAAGAGAGCCTGCAGCAGGCCTGGTCAGACACAAGACTCACAACGTTATCTATCAGATGACAGAGGACCAGACTGGGTAGCGCGGTGAATCCACTCACGTATGTAACATTGACTGTAGCCATTTACTCTGTTATATTGTATTGTATTGTTTATATTGTAACCCCCTTTCAGCAATAATACGCTGTGGTGTCGGAACCCAGTGGTTTAGCCACAGACTGGTGTCGTTTCTTTCTTTCCCTGCTAAGGTTTAAAGAGTAATAGCATCACACTGCATTGCTGCATAAGGTTTAAAGTGTAATAGCATCACACTGCATTGCTGCATAAGGTTTAAAGTGTAATAACATCACACTGCATTGCTGCATAAGGTTTAAAGTGTATTAG
Source organism: Pseudophryne corroboree (assembly GCF_028390025.1). Classification (NCBI taxonomy): domain Eukaryota; kingdom Metazoa; phylum Chordata; class Amphibia; order Anura; family Myobatrachidae; genus Pseudophryne; species Pseudophryne corroboree. Next base: position 181,407,024 of record NC_086445.1, on the reverse strand, counting down.
TAACGCATCACATTGCTGTATAAGGTTTAAAGTGTGTTCATTGGGTGTGTACGCGCTGTGTGTACTTTGTACCGTCAGCGCGGCGTTTGCACGCTAAGTCTGTACACAGCACGGGACTTTGTACGCTAATAGCGTATAAAGTACGTAGAGTGTGTATTAAGTACAGCGGCCGCAGCGGCTCCATGGTAAAGTGTATTTAAGGTGTGTTTAAGGTATAGCTTTCATTCCTGCATATAAAACGGCATTATCACTGTCGACCTAATGACTGTCAACCTAGTTACTGTCGACCCTATGATCCACACCCCTGTGGTGTGGGTTAGGTTGGGCAGAGAAAGCTTAAGGCCAAATTCCGAATCCAAATGCAAATTAAGGTAAATATTTTACAGAACAATTGTAAAATTTCGCTAATTTAATTAAGTCTTCTAAGGACTCTTCATTTGCAATTTCACAGCAAAAGTACTACCTGATGTACAGGGGCGTAGACAGAACTTTGTGGGCCCCCATAACAACATTTTGAAAGGGCCCCTGTCCCAGCGCTTCTAGGGAGACACCTCTCTGCAGCAGCTCATTGCTCATTTTATGACCCATAATAGTGCCCTAGTTCACATTATGTCACATTGTAGAGCTGCCAGTACACATTATGCAACACAGTACCACCAATTCACATTTAGACATACAGCATCCCCAGTTAATATTGTGTTACATTGCACTGCTGAGCCTAGTTCATATTATAGAGATGTGCAGTTCGGTTCTCCAGAAATCTGAACCCACCCGAATTTTATGGATCCAAACCAAACCTGGGGGTATATTTACAAAGATTCGTGTTTTTGCCGTTTTGAAGGGTGTTTGATCTCGAATGGTATCGGGTGCATTTTACTGCAACTTTTTGAATCCTGATATGGTCATTCACTAAGTTGCCGACTTTTCACAATTCGTATTTTCCGATGTCGATGTGATTCGTAATGTCAGGCAGTGTTTTACGGGAGTGATGAGTAAAACACTGCCTGACAAAACACAAGGAATCCCGGCCGGATCTGTGAGATCCGTGCAGGGCTTCATTGCGTACCTTAAAAAGGTGTTTAAAGTCTTTAAAATTCTGGAAAAAAATGCGTGGGGTCCCCCCTCCTAAGCACAACCAGCCTCGGGCTCTTTGAGCCGGTCCTGGTTGACAAAATATGGGGGGAAAAATGACAGGGGTTCCCCCATATTTCATCAACCAGCACCGGGCTCTGCGCCAGGTCCTGGTTCCAAAAATACGGGGGACAAAAAGCGTAGGGGTCCCCCGTATTTTTAATACCAGCACTGGGCTCCACTAGCCAGGTACATAATGCCACAGCCGGGGGACACTTTTATAGTGGTCCCTGCGGCTCTGGCATTACATACCCAACTAGTCACCCCTGGCCGGGGTACCATGGAGGAGTGGGAACCCCTTAAATTAAGGGGTCCCCCCCTCCAGCCACCCAAGGGCCAGGGGTGAAGTCCGAGGCTGTCCCCCCCATCCAAGGGCGGCGGATGGGGGGCTGATAGCCAAGTGTAAAAAATGTGAATATTGTTTTTAGTAGCAGTACTATAAGTCCCAGCAAGCCTCCCCCGCAAGCTGGTACTTGGAGAACCACAAGTACTAGCATGCGGTGGAAAACCTGGGCCGCTGGTACCTGTAGTACTACTACTAAAAAAATACCCCAAACAAAACAGGACACACACACCGTGAAAGTATAAGTTTATTACATACATGCACACCTCCATACATACATACATACCTATGTTCCCACGAGGCTCAGTCCTCTTCTAGATGTAGAATCCTTGGGGGACCTGTGAAAAAAATTATACTCACATAATCCAGTGTAGATTCTGTCCTTTGTATAATCCACGTACTTGGCAAAAGAAAAAAACGGAAACCTGACCACGCACTGAAAGGGGTCCCATGTTTACACATGGGACCCCTTTCCCCGACTGCCAGGACCCCCCCTGACTCCTGTCAAAGAGGATCCCTTCAGCCAATCAGGGAGCGCCACGTCGTGGCACTCTCCTGATTGGCTGTGTGCTCCTGTAGTGTCTGTGAGGCAGCACACGGCAGAGATACAATGTAGCGCCTATGCGCTCCATTGTATCCAATGGTGGGAACTTTGCGGTCAGCGGTTGACCGAAAGTAACCTCACCGCTGACCGCAAAGTTCCCACCATTGGATACAATGGAGCGCATAGGCGCTCCATTGTATCTCTGCCGTGTGCTGCCTCACAGACACTACAGGAGCACTACACTTTTGACACTAAACAGACCCTTTCCCATAGATAACCATGCACAGATCTCACTGATCCGTGCATGGTTATCCAAACTCGACTGGAAAAAGCAGGTTTATTTTTTTCCTGCTATTTTTAACGAATCGAAAAAAAATAGACCCGCACTCTTGAGCACTCAGAGACTAACACCCAAATACGAATGAATAGTGAATACCCGTATTGTATGAAATAACAGCCGCGTTTGACCGATGGTCTATTCATTCGTATTTCAGAACTTTGCCAATCAAACCATTACAAATAGACCAGACACTGCCTAGTTTTCTGCTTAGTGAATTCCCGGATTGGGACTTAGAAAAAAAAACACAAATCGGCAAGACTCGGATTTTTAGTAAATACTGGCCCTGGTCTGAATCTCCCAAGGAGATTCGATCCGAAACAAGTCCCGATATGGATCTTTCCGCAGTTTGGAATTTGGATTTTAAATGGATTGCAAAATGTACATGAGTTTACCTGGTTTTGTAGATTTTTATCAATGATTAGCAATTTTTTTATTTTTTACATTTTTTAATTTCTTTATCATATTGTGCCACACTATAGTGCCTCCACTCCATATTGTGTCACATTACAGTGGCCCAGAAGGCATTCAGGTATTTCGGGTCCCCTCTGCACTTCAGTCATACTTGCCTACCTGACCCTCTCCATGAGGGAGAAAATGTTCTGTTCCTGGACTTTCCTGGTAATGTATAATTGCCATCACCTGTGGTGAAACACCTTTCTTATAAATTACCTAGTCACCGCAGGTGATGGCAATTATACATTACCAGGAGAGTCCAGGAACAGAGCATTTTCTCCCTCATGGAGAGGGTCAGGTAGGCACATATGACTTCAGTTGTTCACCCCACTACAGCTGACGTTTGAGAAGCAGAGCTTATGCCATCATTTACACTTTCAGTAATCACACGGACACTGATAACCCAGTTGAAATAAAGTCTGCTGACCTCTTTTTTTCATAGCACAATTGTTCTTCTTTTTCTTTTCTCTTTCGAAATCTTGACTTGTGCTTGTACTGTACATGTGGGCTCAGGCTGCCAATTTATATATAACTGTTTTGGACAGTCCTAACGGCCTGTGGGAACATTCGAGCACATGCGATCAAGGTCACGACTAGACTGTTGCTCATGGAGGTGTAATAAGGGAGGATGAGGTGGCATTATGGGGGTAATTCAGATCTGATCGCTGGGCAGCGATTTTTGCAGTCCTGCGATCAGATAGTCGCCGCCTACGGGGGGAGTGTTTTTTTGCTGTGCAAGTGTGTGATCGCATGTGTAGCAGAGCTGAACAAACACATTTTATGCAGGCTCTGTGCAGCCTAGGACTTACTCTTCCAGTGCAATGAGAACAGGCTGATCGGGGACCAGAGCTGACATCAGACACCTTCCCTGAAACAAACACCCTCCCTGAAAACACTTGAGTCCGCCTGCGTTTTTCCAGACACTACCTGAAAACGGTCAGTTGCTACACACAAACGGCCTCTTTCTGTCAATCTCCTTGAGAATGCCCGTGTGAATCGATCCTTCGCTCCATCCCACCGCAGGGCGCCGATACCTGTTGCAGCTGTGCGTCGCACCAGCGCAGTCGGTGCATACGCAATTCACAGCAGCGACCAGATCTGAATTACCCCCTTTATCACAACCCTGATGCTAGTGCGCTATTGATCCTCCGCCCCCACCCCCCCATCCCCTTCCCCTCCATTTCAAAACAAATCTTTGCTGACTACAAGTGTACCTTGCTATGGGATCAGAGTTCAAAGTGCCTTTAACTATTGGAGCCCTTGGGTGCATGTGAAGGCTTCAGTCTAGTCAGCCTTATGAATATGGCCCTCCATCCCAGTTCATATTATGTAACACTATAATGCCTTCTAGTTTGTTTTATAGCACATCACAATGAAAAGGTCCAGGGACATAACTAGATAAATTGTAGGCCTCAAGGCAAAAGTTTGTAAGGGCCCTATGTATTTACCAATGGTGAAAAATGGATATAACACATGTAACTTTGACAGGGAAGGTGGGCCCCTCTCAGCTCTGGGCCCCATATCAGCTGCAGTCCTTGCCCACATGTCCTTGCTGCTGTATATTACTTACCTACACAAGGTACTTTGGTGAGATACTTACTTACCGACTATTCTTATCTGGCCTCTGGGATATCTAGGGAGATCTATGTGGTAGGGGTGTTACGAATCATGTCCTTGTGACGTAACAAAGAGATTTGCGTGATTATGTATGATTATGGGGCCTGGATGATCCCATACATAGTGAATTGCAGGATACAGGCCGATGCCCGCTATCCCACAGGCAAGTTTGTGAGTCTTTTCCGTGAAGAGTAGGTGACTTATGTGCTGTGGTATGAACAACATGTGATATCCTCATAGCTGTAAATAATCACAAATATGGCTCAATAATATCTGCAGAAATATTACAATAAAGTCTCCCATTGTATTGGTATTAGAACATAACTTGCCAGGCATAACTTCACTGGAAGGTGATAAATGAGAAGCCTTTGACACAAGTTGGGCCCCCTTATGATGAAGAGAAGGTACAGATTTAGGAAGGAGAGGGGGTCGCTGACAGAACAAATTCCACAGCTGCTTTACTCTCCTCCATAGCCAAGAATCTGTGGCATCTTCTGCTATCACAGAGCCACCACTCCCCCTTCACATATGGCCCCGTTCTCTCCTGCATGTACACAAGAGACGGGTTCATACTTTCCATGGGGACAGTGTGCAGGCTGGGTGCACAGAAGAGGCTCTCATTAATTTTAAGTTACTTTGCAAACTCTTGTCCTGAAATAAGCAACTGTTTGAGATATTAATGAAACTGCTGCACAAATAAATATGGAGGAAGAGGTTCTGTTACCCATAGTAACCAACAGGGGCGAAGAGAGCAATGCTGGGCCAGGATAGTGAATGTGGCTTAACAAATGCGGGGCCCCAGGGGGCACCATTCTAATGAGGGAAGTTGGGGGGGGGTGTGGGGGCGTTCACCCACTTCCTACCTTTCTTGCGGAAGCGGGTCCCTCCTCAGCTGGAGTCATCATCCCGGTGACATTTAGGAAGATGGCGCATGTGCACTAGAGAGCAAAGACTATTTGCTTTCAATGTGTGGGTCCCATCTTTCCTAAAATTATCACTGGGAATATGGCACTGGCCTTAAGTATAGGTATACTCAGGAGGGGAAGGGAAGGGGGGGGGGGCAGTGGATCCGGGCCACCTGCTTGGCCCCTCCAGCGGCCTACATTAGTACACCCCTTCCCCCCCTTCAGTGCCACAGGTAACCAATGTAATTCTAACAAACGTATAACTGCATGTAGGGGGTCATTCCGTGTTGATCGCTAGCTGCTGTTGTTCGCAGCGATCAGGCTAAAAAAAACGGCATTTCTGCGCATGCATATGCACCGCAATGTGCAGGCACTTCGTACGGGTACAACGAGCATCGTGGGTTTGCACAGGGTCTAACGAAGATTCCAGTCGCACGGCCGAACGCAGGAAGATTGACATGAAGTGGGCGTTTCTGGGTGGCAACTGACCGTTTTCAGGGAGTGCTTAGAAAAACGCAGGCATGTCTGAGCGTTCGCTGGGCGGGTGTGTGTTGTCAAAAGCCGTCCCTCTGTCGTTAGAATCAACGCACACGAAGAGTAACTACAGGGCTGGTCTTGTTTTGCACAAAAAGATTTTGCAGGCGCTCTGCTGCACAAGCGTTTGCACTTCTGCAAAGCGAAAATACACTCCCCAGTGGGCGGCGACAATGCGTTTGCGCGACTGCTAAAAACTGCTAGTGAGCGATCAACTTGGAATGACCCCCCAAATGCGCAACAGCCCCACATTTCCAAATAGTTCTTTGGTAGAGCAATTAAATTCTATCAGGATGTGTGCGGCTTGTGTTTGCCTCATTTATGGTCCTTGTCATGTTTACAGCTCACTCCCCAGTTCTCTCTATGATATTGGGGCTCACCCTCAACAATTTATTTTAATACATTTATTAACCACAAATTTGACAGATCTGCAACATGCTTTTATATCTGAAAGGTCCGCATTCAGTGATGGATGGATTTGCATGGACGCTGCATCTTTGTGCGCAGCGGCTGTGGACTAATTTGCTAATGCAGCAGGAGGCATCTCTTGTAAATAGATGCCCAGTGTTTTCATGCTGCCAGGGCCAGTAAATCTGCATTCAAGGACGTAGCCTCTGGCCTCGGCACACCCAGAAAACGGAACCGCCGCGCCCCCACTTTCTGGTACGCTGGCTATGACCACCCCTTCCCTGCCCCCAAATCACGCTGCGACCTTTGTTGAAAACATTGGCGATGTACGCAAGCCTGATGACATGGAACTGTTGCGTCTGATGGGAGTGTCATGTGAGTATGGTGGGCGTGCAGCTACAGTTCCGTGCTCTTCTGTGTTGTGCGTATTTGGAAGGGAATCCTCTTTCTGATGGATCTCTTGCATCTAGCATGGGGCTGGTGCAAGACGTGATACTGATGATCACTATAAATGGAAAAACAGTGAGCAGAGCGGATTTGTTGCCTTAGCCCTATGGAAACTCGTCTTAGCATAAAGTAGTAAATCAGGCAACTTTGCTTCCAGCGCAGGATCAACCCCCCAGTTTGCTCACCATTCATATACTTTTATTGCCATATTATGGGGCTAAGTAGGGACGCCACAATGTTGTTAGATATAAGATATAATTTAATTTTGCACCCCTAAACTGAGGAATGTCGCCCCCTCAAGCAGCTGGGCTTACCCGCCTCGCCACCCACCCTACAGAGATAGTTATATATCTATAGATAGCTCTATCTATCTATCTATCTATCTATCTATCTATCTAGGGGTGGGTGTGATGCAAGAGGGAAGAGGGGAGGAACATATGAAGTGGGAGGTGAGAAGGGAGCAGGGCTTATTGTAGAGGAGAGGCATGCACACAGTAACAAGCCACACATTGTAGGGACTGGAGCTGGGTGCAGGAGGGCGCACTAGACGCAGGCGTGAGTGTGCGTGTGTGTATATGAAGACTCATTCTCCAACTAGTAATGTATGAGAGAACATCACTCTCCCCTCCATTGCCAGCTCTACTGTACATATAACAAAGAACACTACACTCCAACCACAGAGTACTACAAACAGACTCCTCCCCCTATCATCATGAGCCATTTATTTATTTTATGTATTTCCAGTTACTTATATAGCACATACATATTCTGCAATGACCTTAAGGTGGGTACACACTAGGCAATGTGCTCTATGAGCAACGTCACCTAGTGTTTCCCCCTCCCAGGCCGGGTGGCCGGCAGCAGTCAGTGGCGTCACAAGGCAGGTGTGGGGGGGTGCGGCCTGGAAGGGGTGTCACCAAATTGTGGGCTCCTCCTTAGTGACAGGAGCCAGGTGCTGCAGTGTGAAAGTCTGCTACAGCACCCGGCTCCTGTAATAGAAGAGGAGCCGACAGCGCTGTGAGACAGTCTCCGGGGGCAGCCCAGTACAGCCCAACATCTCCGGAGAAGCTGGGCACGCCACCGGAGTGACAATTCCGTGAGGCACTGCCCCTTTATTTTAGGCACATCCCCTTTTGCCGCGAGCGCGCCGGGATATGAAGGGTGCACACCGGTTGTCACCACACCCAGTGGCACCTCTGGCGGCAGTACATACACACTGAGCGATATGACGACCATATTGATGTCACGCAGAGGCCGGGCCATGCAGGCAGCTCTTGTACAACAGTCCAAATTGAGTTGCATGCACGGCTGACAGCGAGGGTTGAATGACCCACGGGGCCGCGCATCGCTCGTCGTCGCCGCCGCTCAGGAAGGGTGAAAATGAGTGACGTTTACTTTCTCGGCTAGTGTGTATTCACCTTTACAGAAAATATTTGACCATTTACATCAGTCCCTGCCCCAGTGGAGCCTACAAGCTATAGGCCCCACCTGATGTTCACACACATACACAATATGGTTCATTTTTTTCAGGAGCCAATTAAGGTACCAGTATATTTATGGTTTGTAGAATGAAACCATAGTACCAGAAGGAAATCCATGCAAGCAAGGCGATAATATACAAATTCCACACAGTTAGGCCTATGGTGGGAATCAAACCCAAGACCTCATTGCTGTTCGGCAGGAATACTAACCTGTGCTACAACCATGCTGCCATGCAGTGTGCATTACATGAGTGACTGATAGGGCATCTGAGCAGAAGGGGATACCAGAAATAGAACGGAGACAACTCCTACTGCCACCCACACATTTCACAGCGTTACTCCGATTACCAGCATACATTGCACAGCACTACTGCCATTCCTAGCATACATTGCACAGTATTACTGCCATCGCCAGCATTCATTGCACAGCAATACTGCCATTGCTAGCGTACATTACACAGTACTACTGCTATTGCCAGCATACATTGCACAGCACTACTGCAATTGCCAGCATACTTTGCATAGCACTACAGCCATCGCCAGCATTCATTGCACAGCGATACTGCCATTGCCAGCATACATTGCATAGCACTACTTCCACTGTCAGCATAAATTGCACAGCACTACTGCCACTGCCAACATACATTGCACAGCACTACTGCCACTGCCAGCATATATTTAACACCACTACTGCCATTGCCAGCATACATTGCAAAGCAAAACTGCCACTGCCAGCATACATTGCACAGCACTACTGCCATTGCCAGCATACATTGCACAGCACTACTGCCATTGCCAGCATACACTGCACAGCACTACTCCCATTAGGGGACGTGGCCTATGAAAAGGGGGCGTGGCTTCATGGAGGACAGCAATCGCGAGCCACGCCCCATTTTAGTCGCTATGGGGGCATGCCCAGCGCTCCGTGAGCTGCTGGCATGCCCCTTCTCCTGTCTCCCCTTAATAGACGCTGTGCGCATTCAACGCTGCTCTGCTAAGCAGGGCAGCGAGAGACAGAGCCTCCCAACTGTGATGTTGGTGTATTAGAATTCTTAATATTTGTAGACACTCCCTTACTAATCTGTGTAAGCCTGAATCTTCAATGATGGTCCCTGGGACCAGGGGGATGCTGGGAAGTGGGTGGTCCAGTGTGCAGTGTGCCTGGAGTTGGTGATGGAATAAACAGCACAGCAGTGAACTCACATGTCTCTGTGTCCTGATGACTGGATTTACAAACATATGAACAAAACATGGTGTCAGAAGAAGTGTAACTTGGACTGCTAGTGCTCTCAGAGTGTGAAAGAATCTTGCAGAAGTCTGTAAGGCTGTGATACTCGGTGTCTGCAAAGCCTGCCGTGTGCTCCTCTCTTCAAACAGTGAGTAACCATGGATAAACTGGCTCCTTCAACCGGCATGCTGATGTCTGGTAACTTGTCTGAAAACTGGAAAAGATTTAAGCAAAGGTTTAATATATATCTTGCTGCATGTGGAGCTGATACAGAGGCTGACAAAACGAAGGCATCCATTTTCCTCCATGTGATAGGAGAGGATGTGCTGGACATTTATAATAGTTTTCAGTTTGCTGAGGGGCAAAATATGGGCCCTCATTCCGAGTTGTTCGCTCGCAAGCTGCTTTTAGCAGCTTTACACACGCTAAGCCACCGCCTACTGGGAGTGAATCTTAGCATCTTAAAATTGCGAACGACGTATTCGCAATATTGCGATTAGACCTCTCTTAGCAGTTTCTGAGTAGCTCCAGACTTACTCCGCATCTGCGATCAGTTCAGTGCTTGTCGTTCCTGGTTTGACGTCACAAACACACCCAGCGTTCGCCCAGACACTCCTCCGTTTCTCCAGCCACTCCCGCGTTTTTCCCAGAAACGGTAGCGTTTTTTCACACACTCCCATAAAACGGCCAGTTTCCGCCCAGAAACACCCACTTCCTGTCAATCACATTACGATCACCAGAACTAAGAAAAAACCGTGAGTAAAATTCCTAACTGCATAGCAAATTTACTTGGCGCAGTCGCAGTGCAAACATTGCGCATGCGCACTAAGCGGAAAATCGCTGCGATGCGAAGAAATTTACAGAGCGAACAACTCGGAATGACCCACATGGTGCTATCTTCTATAATGCAAAAGTTTGACGATTACTTTGTGCCAAGGAAAAATGTGACATATGAAAGATATAAGTTTTTCACATGTGATCAGAAGTCTGTAGATGGATTTGATCAGTATGTTACAGAGCTGCAATCACTCAGTAAAACCTGTGAGTTTGGTGATTTAAAGGATTCACTGATTAGAGATCGTATTGTCTGTGGAATACCTGATAAAGGACTCAGAGAGAGATTGCTGAGAGAGCAAGACCTAACACTAGGCAAGGCAGTGACTATGTGTAGATCTACAGAAATAACTAGATTTCAAGACAAAATGTTACACAAGGAAGTTGATGCTGCTGTCCATGTAGTGCAGGAAACAGAGCCACGCAAACCTCCATTCTCAAGAATGAAGCAGTCTAAGCCACAGTCTAATAAGGAAATGTGTAGTACATGTGGAAACGCTCACAATCCTAAAATGTGCCCGGCTTATGGCAAAACCTGCATGAAATGTGGTAGACAATCACTTTGCCAAATGCTGTAAAATGAAAAGTGAAACAACCAATGTGCATGCTGTTAAACAGAGGAATTCTTTGTGGATTGCATTGAACTTTGCAGTGCAGATAAGAAAGAATGGATGGTCCTTTTAACTGTGAATGAGATTGTCATTCCCTTTAAGCTTGATACTGGCGCGCAAGTGAATTTAATATCGTTTCAAGACTATAAGACTTTTAGAGTAAAACCTAAAATTCATCCAGCCAAAGTGAAAGTTACAGGGTACACTGGGGAGGAAATTCCTGTGAAAGGTACATGCTTAGTGACACTGAAATATAAGGGACAACAGTTTAAAACATCTCTACTGATTGTGGATAAAAATGTGCAACCGATTCTAGGATCAAGTTCCTGTGAGAAACTAAGCTTGCTAAAGAAAGTTTTTATGGTGACAAGTAGAAGATGACTGCAAATCGATGTTTACAGAATACAGAGACTTGTTTGAAGGTCTAGGTTGTTTGCATGGAGAGCATACAATAAATATAGACACACAAGTTTCTTCAGTGATACACCCCTGTAGAAAAGTGCCATTTGCGCTGAGAGAAAAACTGAAACAAGAGTTAAATCGCATGGAAGCCTTGGATGTGATACAGAAAGTTGATGAGCCTACTGAATGGGTAAGCTCCTTAGTAATTGTTGAAAAGAAAAATGGACAACTCAGAATATGTCTAGACCCCAGAGATTTAAACAAAGCTATTAAACGAGAACATTTCAAACTACCAACCAGAGATGAAATCATGTCGCAATTTGCGGGAGCAAAATGGTTCAGTAAATTGGACGCATCTTCAGGATACTGGCAAATGAAGCTAGATGAGGCCAGCTCAAAGCTTTGTACATTTAATACACCAGAAGGTCGATACAGATTTCTTCATCTACCATATGGAATATTGTCTGCTACAGAAGTATATCACAAAAAGATACACATGATTTTTCAACATAATCCAGGTGTTGAAACAATGATGGATGACATTATTGTCTGGGGATCTACAAAGGAAGAACATGATTCTAGATTGAGACAAGTAATGGAACTTGTCAAGAAAGTGAATCTAAAGCTAAACAAGGACAAATGTGAATTTGGCGTGAATACACTTACCTTTATGGGCGACGTGGTCTCGGATCAAGGTGTAAAACCAGGCCCAAGGAAAATATCAGCCATAGTGAACATGGAACGTCCTAACAACAAAGACGATGTCAGAAGATTCCTAGGAATGATTACTTACTTAGGAAAGTTTATTTCTCAACTCTCTGAATGAACAGCCTCTCTTAGATGGTTGTTGGACAAAGATAACGAGTGGATGTGGTCACATGAACTAGAAGAAAGTTGGCAAAACTTGAAACAGATCATTACAGAGCAACCAGTGCTAAAAAATTTTGATCCTGCGAAAAGAATAAGAATTTCAGCAGATGCTTCGCAATTTGGCCTAGGTTCAGTGCTGTTACAAGAACATGAGGATACATGGCAACCAGTAATCTATGCATCAAGAGCACTGACAAGTGCTGAAACAAGGTATGCTCAGATAGAAAAAGAACTTCTAGCGATCACATATGCATGTGAGGGATTTCATCAGTTTGTGTATGGTCAAACATTTACAGTGGAAACTAACCACAAGCCATTGGTAGCTATCATGACTAAATCATTGCATGACTGTCCCATGAGAATTCAACGAATGCTTATCAGACTACAGAAATATGATGTACACTTGCTGTACTGTCCCGGCAAATACATGTACATTGCTGATACACTTTCTCATGCTGTGGCCAAAACTGAAGGTTCCAAAAGTCTGATGGATGAAGAGATAGAAGCCTATGTTAATTTGATCGTAGCTTCTCTACCAGTGTCTCTTGCAAGACAAGAACAGATTAGGAAAGAAACTGAGACAGATGACACAAGTGTTGAAAGTGTTGAAAGATATCATTCTGAAAGGTTGGCCAGCAGAAAAACATGCGTGCCCGCTGTCTATCCATGATTATTGGATGTACCGCAGTGACCTTACAGTTGTCGATGGTATTATTTACAAAGGCAATAGGTTTGTTATACCTGCACGACTAAGAAAAACTATGCTGTGCAAGATACATGAAGGCCTCTTAGGCGAAAAAAATAATGGTGAACAAACCACGATTCTAGAAAGGTCCAACATGGTAGATGAAACACAGACTGTGTATGAAAGACCCAAAAGGGAAATACGCAGACCTGAGAGACTCATTGAAACGTGTTAGATGATGTTCTTAATATGGCGTTGTTAATTGTTGCATTGAAGTGTACAGGGCTTATCTTTAAAGAAAAGAGGATGTGATGTTAGTGTATTAGAATTCTTAATATTTGTAGACACTCCCTTACTAATCTGTGTAAGCCTGAATCTTCAGTGATAGTCCCTGGGACCAGGGGGATGCTGGGAAGTGGGTGGTCCAGTGTGCAGTGTGCCTGGAGTTGGTGAGGGAATAAAAAGCACAGCAGTGAACTCACATGTCTCTGTGTTCTGATGACTGGATTTACAAACATATGAACAAAACACCAACTGCCCCCCACCACCACGGGACACTGCGGCCCGCGGGTGGGACAGCGGGACAGTCCCCAAAAAACGGGACAGTTGGGAGGTATGCATTGCAGAGCACTACTCCCATTGCTAGCATACACTGCATAGCACTACTCCTATTGCCAGCTTACACTGCATAGCACTACTCCCATTGCCAGCATACACTGCACAGGACTACTCCTATTGCCAGCATACACCATAGTTGCCTACCCTCCCGCATTCTGCAGGAGATTCCCTGAAATAGCAGCAATATCCCTGACTCCCTGAAAAATCCATCAATCTCCCTGATTTCACCTTATCCCCATTATGCAGCTATTACATTCTTGGGGAAAACCAGAAATCACAGATACATACATTCAATTGGTCTCAGTGCCATTTTCCTGCATTGGTGATAAGGTACAATGATCCCTATGGCTACATGCATTTTAAATAAGGTTTCTCATGGCCACTTACCAGGGCCGGACTGGGACCAAAAATAGGCCCTGGCATTTTTGAAGCACACAGGCCCACCTTGGTTTCAGCATCTGACTCCTCCCCTTACTATTCCCAACTCCTCCTACTTCTTAGTCTATGCTCTTACAAATATAATTAATATTATAACAACATACAAGTGTACATCAATCTGTATTAAAATACACACAACCATTGGTTGAAGTGGAAATGTTGAAGTAGGGGTATGGAAAAATCAAGGTTGTAACGAAGCGCGTGCGCTCCAGAAAAGGGGCGTGGACACGCACGCGCACCATTCACTAGAATGAGAGCGTCTGTGTGCACTCCCAGCGGGGCTAATCGGCGACCAATCAGACAGAGAGTGTTCCATAGAGGTACTGTGTGCGCACGCCCAAAGCGCGCGCGCCAAAAATATGGGTGTTGCCAATTAAAATGGGACGTGATACACAGACATATGCCCCCAATAGTGCAGTGCCAGATCCACAATTGCCCCCCACAGTGCCAGGTATACAAATGCCCCCACATTGCCAGGTATACAAATGCCCCCACAGTGCCAGATCCACAAATGCCCCACAGTGCCAGGTATTCATATGCCCCCACAGTGCCAGATCCACAAATGCCCCACAGTGCCAGGTATACAAATGCCCCCATAGTGCCAGATCCACAAATGCCCCACAGTGCCAAGTATACATATGCCCCCACAGTGCCAGATCCACAAATGCCCCCACAGTGCCAGATCCACAATTGCCCCCACAGTGTCAGGTAATACCTGACACTGTGGGGGCAATTGTGGATCTGGAACTGTGGGGGCAATTGTATACCTGACAGGTATACAAATGCCCCCACAGTGCCAGGTATACAAATACCCCACAGTGCCAGGTAAACAATTGCCCCCACAGTGCCAGCCAGTTGCCCCCACAGTGCCAGGTATACAAATAACCCCACAATGCCAGGTAAACAATTGCCCCCACAGTGCCAGCCAATTGCCCCCACAGTGCCAGGTATACAAATGCCCCCACAGTGCCAGCCAATTGCCCCCACAGCAGTGCTGCAGCTGCTTACCGCAGCTGCTGCTGCAACTCCTCCGGCTGTGATGCGAGGTGTCAGGCGCTCAGAGCGCGCCAGCGCGGCTAAGTCTGGCGGCGTGTAGCGGACTTCAAACCAGCCGCCGGTTCGTGAGCCAATCGGACTGAGCGGCAGCGTGTCTCAGTGACACAAGAGGGAGTCGGCTGGACCGGCCCACGTGGCCATCGGCCCTTCTGGCATTTGCCAGAAGTGCCAGATGACCAGTCCGGCCCTGCCACTTACAGTATATGGAACCTCTTGTAAAACACAATACACAAACAAATCCTGCAAAATATCTGTGTCTTTTCTTCAACAAGTAGATCTTACTAACTTTGGTGCTCATTTACATTTGGATGTAAGTCATTTTTATGAAACTCCTCTCAGATGTAGAAGCAGGGCCGTTTCTACAGGCGTGCGAGCCGTGCATTTGCACGGGGCGCCCACTGCGGCTCATGCTGCCAGCAGCTGCATTCAGTATTTTGATTCCCCCCTCCCCTCCGTTTTACTCCGCTCGCTGGGCGGAGCTATGCATTGTGACGCGATTGCGTCCCGACGTCATGACGCCGTGACGTCATGACGCGAAACGCCGGCGGTTTAGGTAGACGCCGTGGAGGAGCGGGTGGGCGCCATTGTAAGTCCGTCAGGCGCCAGGGGCAAGCTGAGCTGAGGACGGTAATTTGGCTGGCAGTGGCTGTGTGCTGATGGTGGAGCGGCTGCGGAGGATTAGCTGTAGGCCGCATTTCAAAGGTAGCGTAGCACTGACAGACTCACTGACCGCGCTTATTCTGCAGCCAGCAGTCTCTCACTGTGAGAGACTGTTGGCTGCAGAATAAGCGCGGTCAGTGAGTCAGTCTCACCCAGTCACAGTCAGACTGCTGGGTTTGTGTCTTTGTGGGGGGGGGGGGGGGGGGAGAGGAGAGAAGAGAGAGGAGATAAATTTTTTTTTATGGGATTCCATGTTGCTCTGGGGGGCGCCTCACAGTCACACTGCTGGCTTGCTGGGTTTTTTCTTAGGATGGATTTGTGTCTTTTTCCAGGGAGGATGGGGGGAGGGGGAGGGGGGGGGGGGGGTGTAGGTAAATGAAGGCTATAGATAGGAGCCTGCAATGTATTTCTCCACCCTTTTTTTTGGGTGGAGGGGGGGGGGGGATAAATTGCAGGCTCCTATTTATAGCCTCCATTTACCTACCTCCCCCCCCCCCCCCCCCCCCCCCCACACACACATCTCCCCCTGGAAAGACACAAATTTTCCCTGAAAAAAAAAAAACACAGCAAGCCAGCAGTCTGATTGTGAGGCGCAGTGCCGTTTCTAGCGGCGGGCGAGCCGTGCAACCGCACGGGGCGCCCGCCGTGGCACTTTGTGACCACTGCTCTCCTCCCTCTCGGGGGAGAGAGAGGGAGGAGAGGAGGACTGGAGATAATCATCGACAGAGGAGGCGGCCGGCGCGCGGGACCCGAAGAGCGGCAAGTTGTAAGTATTCATTCTCTCTCTCTTCCCTCCCCCCCCCCCCCACTTGACACCTGCCGCACTGTGTAAAATGGGGGCACCTGCCGCACTGTGTAAAATGGGGGCACCTGCCGCACTGTGTAAAATGGGGGCACCTGCCGCACTGTGTAAAATGGGGGCACCTGCCGCACTGTGTAAAATGGGGGCACCTGCCGCACTGTGTAAAATGGGGGCACCTGCCGCACTGTGTAAAATGGGGGCACCTGCCGCACTGTGTAAAATGGGGGCACCTGCCGCACTGTGTAAAATGGGGGCACCTGCCGCACTGTGTAAAATGGGGATACCTGCCGCACTGTGTAAAATGGGGGCACCTGCCGCACTGTGTAAAATGGGGGCACCTGCCGCACTGTGTAAAATGGGGGCACCTGCCGCACTGTGTAAAATGGGGGCACCTGCCGCACTGTGTAAAATGGGGGCACCTGCCGCACTGTGTAAAATGGGGGCACCTGCCGCACTGTGTAAAATGGGGATACCTGCCGCACTTTGTAAAATGGGGACACCTGCCTGCCGCACTTTGTAAAATGGGGACACCTGCCTGCCGCACTTTGTAAAATGGGGACACCTGCCTGCCGCACTTTGTAAAATGGGGACACCTGCCTGCCGCGCTGTGTAATATGGGGACACTTGCCTGCCGCGCTGTGTAATATGGGGACACCTGCCTGCCGCACTTTGTAAAATGGGGACACCTGCCTGCCGCACTTTGTAAAATGGGGACACCTGCCTGCCGCGCTGTGTAATATGGGGACACTTGCCTGGTGTAATGTGTAAAAAGGGGACTTTTTTATTTTTATTTTTTCCCCCTGTGGTGGGTGTGATATCAGACGAGGCCACGCCCACTGTAATGAGACCACGCCCATTTCAATCAGGCCACACAGCCTTGTCGGAAGCGCGCGCACCTTCGGCGCGCGCATGCTTTTTTTCTGGCTATATGGGGGGGGGGGGGGGGGGGGACGCAATTTTTTTTTATAGCAATGGGGGGGGGGGGGGGGGGGGGGGAGCACATTTTGAATCTCGCACTGGGAGCCAAATTGTCTAGAAACGGCCCTGTGTAGAAGTGTACGTTAACCTGATAGGTGTTATTTTCACAATCTCCCTGAAAAGCTTTTCAAAAGTAGGGAAGTATGGCATACACTGCACAGGAGTACTGCTATTAACAGAATACATTGCACAGGACTACACTGCACAGCACTACTCCCATTGCCAGCACACACTGCACAGGACTAGTACTCCTATTGCAAGCATACACTGTACAGGACTAGTACTCCTATTGCCAGTGGCGGATTGGCACGCCGGGACGCCGGACCATATTCCGTTTGGCTGGTCCGGACATCCCCTGCATGGCCGCCGTCATCCCCAATGATGGCCGGCTGCCACGAACGGAGCTTAGCTCCGATTGCGGCAGCCAGGCCCAGCGCTACCCACTTATACCCCTTTCACATCGCACAAATAACCCGGTATCGACACGGTATATTGCCGTGTCGAAACGGGTCAGTGTGCAATGTGAAAGCGCCTTTCCCGAATTAGCGGGTCGCCTGACCCGGTAATTCAACCCGGTAAAAAAGGGTTATTACCGGGTTGAATACCGGGGTCAGGTGCAGTGTGAATGGGAGCCGTTCCGATGCGACACGGCTCCCATTCACAGCATAGGGAGAGGCGGCGCAGGAGATGAGTTAATCTCCCAACGCCGCCTCCACCCCCGCCCCTGCTGCTGCTGCGCCCCCCGCTGCTATGGCAACCGACCCGGTATATTGCCTGGTCGGAAAGCCAGCAGAGGAGAGCAAATGCGGATCCCACCCGGTAAGGACACGTTTCTCTTACCGGGTAGGACCCGGCATTTGCGATCTGAAAGCAGCATAAGAAAGGGCCGCAGATGGGTGGCTGACTACTGCGGCGCGGGAGAGAGGGTTGGGGGTGCGCAGGCAGGGGCGGAACTCCCGGGCTCCAAACCTGAATGGGGCATCTGACTCCATAGGCGTGCGCACGGGGTCACAAGGCTTACCCTAAAGTACAAAGCCGTCAGTGGTGCAAGCGTCAATGGCCAGGGGAATCTGGAGCCTCCGCTGCCGTAGCTGGTCATGTGATTGCGCTGAGCAGTCTTCAAGGGTGCTGTGACCATAGGCGAAACTACCCCCGGACCACCCATTAGCCTGAAACACCTATTTATAAATTAATTAGTGTTCGTCCGGTGAGGAAAGCATTTATTGCAATGTGTATAATGTGCTTTACCTGGTGCAATGATTATAATGTGCTCTACCTGGTGCAATGTTTATAACGTGACCTGGTGCAATGTTTATAACGTGACCTGGTGCAATGTTTATAACGTGACCTGGTGCAATGTGTATAATGTGTATAATGTGCTCTGCCTGGCGCAAAGTGTATATACCGTGCTCTACCTAGCTCAAAGTGTAGACCTGGGTGCAATATGTATAACATGCTCTACCTGGCACTGTGTGTATAGGAGGTTCTACCTGGTGTAATGTGTATAAGTGGCACTACTGTATTGTGTAATGTGAATTGGCACTATTATGTGGCCACGCCCCTTCCCCACAAAACCACGCCCCTAAATTTTTGCAGGGCGCCTGCGGCATGCACTTTCCATTCCTTCCTTTGGCCAGGCCTTCTGAGCAGTAATCCCGCCCACTTGACAGACTCCACCCCCTCATCAGACCCCACCCCTATTAGGGCTGCTTCAGTAAATTTCCCGGGCTGGTTTTCAATCCCAATCCGCCCCTGCCTATTGCCAGCAAACTCTGCACAGGGCTACTGCTATTGCCAGCTTACATTGCACAGGACTGCTCCTACTGCCCTTATACAGTGCATAGCACTGCTCCTATTGCCAGCATACATTGCATACAGGGCTGTTTCTAGCCAATTTGGCTCCCAGTGCGAGATTTAAAAATGCCCCCCCCAATGACATTAAAAAATGCGCGCGCACCCGGCAAGGGGGGTGACCTCATCTAAATGGGTGTGGCCTCATTTAAATGGGCATGGCCTCGTCTGAAAAGACGACCTCACAATCCAGTTTTTGACCCTGCTCCAACACATCACAACCACCACAGGAAAAAAAAATCTACCATATTAAGCCCCACACAGTAATGCCCCCTGCACCATATTATGCCACACACCGCAATGCCCTTGATACATTAAATCCCCACACTACGGCAGGCAAGAGTTCCCATTACACACATTACGGCAGGTGTCCCCATTTTACACATTGAGAGAGAGAGAGAGAGAGAATACATACAGAGGCGATTACCGCTCTTCGGCCCGCCTCACCAGCTGCTCCTCGCGCCGGCCTTTCCCTCTTCCTAACTTGGATCTCCCTCTGTACTCCGCTCGGGGGGGGGGGGGGGGAGTTTCACGGAGTGACGGGGTTGCGCCGTGACGTAACGTCGCAACCGCGTCATTCCGTGAAACTCCGCCCCCCGAGCGGGTTACTCGGGGAGAAATAGGAGGGGGGAAAAGGGAGCCACAGTTAGTGCCGCGGCGGGCGCCCAGTGCGGTTGCACTGCGCGCCTGCCCCAAGAAACGGCCCTGATTGCATAGCACTACTCCTGTCGCCAGCATATATTGCTCACAGTGACTTCTAGTCAGAGGTAGCATGGATTTTTTTTTTCTAGGAAGCAACAAATTATTTCACAAACATTAATTCAACCTTTTCCTTTCCTCCTATTCTCGGACCACTAAAGATTTCAATCAGTGTATTACTGGAGCTGTTATTTCTTTGTGATTACTGTACCTACATTGTCCAAAACTTCATGCAATCAAAGCAAAAACGAAAACTTTTTCTCATTTGTGCAGGATCTTTTCTTAATTACTTAACATCAGCTGTGTATGAGTAAGGTTTGGTGAGAAGGAAGCAAGGGTATCAAAGATTATGGCTGTGGATGGCCTGAAAAAATCTGTGTGTTGAAATAACAAGACTCTTCATTTTACATCATTTAGCCAGGTCAACAATACGGAGCATGAAATTTGGGCATCAAACAAATAGTAATGATTTAGCTCCATCTTGTGGCTGAACAAAGAACTGCACCGTATTCACCCTACGTAAGCTGATCAGAGGCATAACTCCCAGAGGCAATGGAGATACCTGCCTCTGTGCTCCTAGTCCTGAAGGGCCCCTGCATGTACAGCCAGTAGCGGATCTTGCCACGGGCAAGCAGGACTTTTGCCCGGGGCGCCGCCTTCCGGAGGGCGCCGGCGCCATCCCGGAGGGCGCCGCACCATGGCAAGATCCGCTGCTGTTGTGGTGCCCCCCGCTGCCGCTGCCCGCTGTCCTGTGAAGGGAAACTAGACGCTACGCGTCTAGTTTCCCTTCGTGGGCTGCCCGCTGTGAAGGGAAACTAGACGCTACGCGTCTAGTTTCACTTCCTGGAGAGGACCTTAACTGTAATGATGTGCGGTGCGCGTTGACGTCATCGCGCACCGCACAGCATAGGTCCTCTCCACGAAGGGAACTAGACGCTTAGCGTATAGTTTTCCTTCGTGGAGAGGACCTTTGCTGTGCGGTGCGCGATGACGTCATCGCGCACCGCACATCCTACTACAGTACAGGGGGTGTAACTGACCACGCCCCCTGTATGAATCCACGCCCCCTAATGCCGCCCCCGGGCGCAAGAAGCCCCGGGACCGGCCCTGTGTACAGCCAGAGCCGGATTAAGGGGGGGGGGGGGTCCGATACGTACCCCGGGCCCCCCTTTCCAAAAGGGCCCCCCTGCCACACCACAGATCGGATCTTTCTTCAATCCGATCTGCGGTGCAGCGCTCACGAGCCCCGGCTCCCCGCTGCCCTGTCCCTCCTCCTCCTTCAGTACAGCGTGCGGCCAATGGCCCAGTGCCGTTTAGCGGCGAGCGGCTCACTTTGTGATTACTTATCTCCTCCCTCTCTCTCCCCCCGAGCGCTCCTGCTCGGGGGGCGGGGCTTCGCGGAATGACGCGTTTGCGTCATGACGTCATGACGCAAACGCGTCATTCCGCGAAGCCCCCACCCCCCGAGCAGGAGCGCTCGGGGGGAGAGGGAGGAGAGGAGATAAGCATCGAAGGAGGAGGCGGCCGGCGCGAGGGACGTGAGTCGGCGGGACCCGAAGAGCGGGAAGATGTAAGTATTTTTTTTTTCTCTTTCTCTCTCTCTCTTCCTCCTTCCTCCCCCCCACTTGACACCTGCCTGCCGCACTGTGTAAAATGGGGGCACCTGCCGCACTGTGTAAAATGGGGATACCTTCCGCACTGTGTAAAATGGGGATACCTGCCGCACTGTGTAAAATGGGGGCACCTGCCGCACTGTGTAAAATGGGGACACCTGCCTGCGTACTGTGTAAAATGGGGACACCTGCCTGCGTACTGTGTAAAATGGGGACACCTGCCTGCGTACTGTGTAAAAATGGGGACACCTGCCTGCGTACTGTGTAAAATGGGGACACCTGCCTGGTGTAATGTGTAAAATGGGGACACCTGCCTGCCGCACTTTGTAAAATGGGGACACCTGCCTGCCGCACTTTGTAAAATGGGGACACCTGCCCTGCCGCACTTTGTAAAATGGGGACACCTGCCTGCCGCACTTTGTAAAATGGGGACACCTGCCTGCCGCGCTGTGTAATATGGGGACACTTGCCTGCCGCGCTGTGTAAATATGGGGACACTTGCCTGCCGCACTTTGTAAAATGGGACACCTGCCTGCCGCACTTTGTAAAATGGGGACACCTGCCTGCCGCACTTTGTAAAATGGGGACACCTGCCTGCAAATGGGGACACCTGCCTGCTGCACTTTGTAAAATGGGGACACCTGCCTGCCGCACTTTGTAAAATGGGGACACCTGCCTGCCGCGCTGTGTAATATGGGGACACTTGCCTGGTGTAATGTGTAAAAAGGGGACTTTTTTATTTTTATTTTTTCCCCCTGTGGTGGGTGTGATATCAGACGAGGCCACGCCCACTGTAATGAGACCACGCCCATTTCAATCAGGCCACACAGCCTTGTCGGGAGCGCGCGCGCCTTAGGCGCGCGCATGCTTTTTTTCTGGCTATATGGGGGGGGCACGCAATTTTTTTTTTATAGCAATGGGGGGGCGCATTTTGAAATCTCGCACTGGGAGCCAAATTGTCTAGAAACGGCCCTGTGTAGAAGTGTACGTTAACCTGATAGGTGTTATTTTCACAATCTCCCTGAAAAGCTTTTTCAAAAGTAGGGAAGTATGGCATACACTGCACAGGAGTACTGCTATTAACAGAATACATTGCACAGGACTACACTGCACAGCACTACTCCCATTGCCAGCATACACTGCACAGCACTACTCCCATTGCCAGCACACACTGCACAGGACTAGTACTCCTATTGCAAGCATACACTGTACAGGACTAGTACTCCTATTGCCAGTGGCGGATTGGCACGCCGGGACGCCGGACCATATTCCGTTTGGCTGGTCCGGACATCCCCTGCATGGCCGCCGTCATCCCCAATGATGGCCGGCTGCCACGAACGGAGCTTAGCTCCGATTGCGGCAGCCAGGCCCAGCGCTACCCACTTATACCCCTTTCACATCGCACAAATAACCCGGTATCGACACGGTATATTGCCGTGTCGAAACGGGTCAGTGTGCAATGTGAAAGCGCCTTTCCCGAATTAGCGGGTCGCCTGACCCGGTAATTCAACCCGGTAAAAAAGGGTTATTACCGGGTTGAATACCGGGTCAGGTGCAGTGTGAATGGGAGCCGTTCCGATGCGACACGGCTCCCATTCACAGCATAGGGAGAGGCGGCGCAGGAGATGAGTTAATCTCCCAACGCCGCCTCCACCCCCGCCCCTGCTGCTGCTGCGCCCCCCGCTGCTATGGCAACCGACCCGGTATATTGCCTGGTCGGAAAGCCAGCAGAGGAGAGCAAATGCCGGATCCCACCCGGTAAGGACACGTTTCTCTTACCGGGTAGGACCCGGCATTTGCGATCTGAAAGCAGCATAAGAAAGGGCCGCAGATGGGTGGCTGACTACTGCGGCGCGGGAGAGAGGGTTGGGGTGCGCAGGCAGGGGCGGAACTCCCGGGCTCCAAACCTGAATGGGGCATCTGACTCCATAGGCGTGCGCACGGGGTCACAAGGCTTACCCTAAAGTACAAAGCCGTCAGTGGTGCAAGCGTCAATGGCCAGGGGAATCTGGAGCCTCCGCTGCCGTAGCTGGTCATGTGATTGCGCTGAGCAGTCTTCAAGGGTGCTGTGACCATAGGCGAAACTACCCCCGGACCACCCATTAGCCTGAAACACCTATCTATAAATTAATTAGTGTTCGTCCGGTGAGGAAAGCATTTATTGCAATGTGTATAATGTGCTTTACCTGGTGCAATGATTATAATGTGCTCTACCTGGTGCAATGTTTATAACGTGACCTGGTGCAATGTTTATAACGTGACCTGGTGCAATGTTTATAATGTGTATAATGTGCTCTGCCTGGCGCAAAGTGTATATACCGTGCTCTACCTAGCTCAAAGTGTAGACCTGGTGCAATATGTATAACATGCTCTACCTGGCACTGTGTGTATAGGAGGTTCTACCTGGTGTAATGTGTATAAGTGGCACTACTGTATTGTGTAATGTGAATTGGCACTATTATGTGGCCACGCCCCTTCCCCACAAAACCACGCCCCTAAATTTTTGCAGGGCGCCTGCGGCATGCACTTTCCATTCCTTCCTTTGGCCAGGCCTTCTGAGCAGTAATCCCGCCCACTTGACAGACTCCACCCCCTCATCAGACCCCACCCCTATTAGGGCTGCTTCAGTAAATTTCCCGGGCTGGTTTTCAATCCCAATCCGCCCCTGCCTATTGCCAGCAAACTCTGCACAGGGCTACTGCTATTGCCAGCTTACATTGCACAGGACTGCTCCTACTGCCCTTATACAGTGCATAGCACTACTCCTATTGCCAGCATACATTGCATACAGGGCTGTTTCTAGCCAATTTGGCTCCCAGTGCGAGATTTAAAAATGCCCCCCCCCATGACATTAAAAAATGCGCGCGCACCCGGCAAGGGGGGTGACCTCATCTAAATGGGTGTGGCCTCATTTAAATGGGCATGGCCTCGTCTGAAAAGACGACCTCACAATCCAGTTTTTGACCCTGCTCCAACACATCACAACCACCACAGGAAAAAAAAAATCTACCATATTAAGCCCCACACAGTAATGCCCCCTGCACCATATTATGCCACACACCGCAATGCCCTTGATACATTAAATCCCCACACTACGGCAGGCAAGAGTTCCCATTACACACATTACGGCAGGTGTCCCCATTTTACACATTGAGAGAGAGAGAGAGAGAATACATACAGAGGCGATTACCGCTCTTCGGCCCGCCTCACCAGCTGCTCCTCGCGCCGGCCTTTCCCTCTTCCTAACTTGGATCTCCCTCTGTACTCCGCTCGGGGGGGGGGGGGGAGTTTCACGGAGTGACGGGGTTGCGCCGTGACGTAACGTCGCAACCGCGTCATTCCGTGAAACTCCGCCCCCGAGCGGGTTACTCGGGGAGAATTAGGAGGGGGGAAAAGGGAGCCACAGTTAGTGCCGCGGCGGGCGCCCAGTGCGGTTGCACTGCGCGCCTGCCCCAAGAAACGGCCCTGATTGCATAGCACTACTCCTGTCGCCAGCATATATTGCTCACAGTGACTTCTAGTCAGAGGTAGCATGGATTTTTTTTTTCTAGGAAGCAACAAATTATTTCACAAACATTAATTCAACCTTTTCCTTTCCTCCTATTCTCGGACCACTAAAGATTTCAATCAGTGTATTACTGGAGCTGTTATTTCTTTGTGATTACTGTACCTACATTGTCCAAAACTTCATGCAATCAAAGCAAAAACGAAAACTTTTTCTCATTTGTGCAGGATCTTTTCTTAATTACTTAACATCAGCTGTGTATGAGTAAGGTTTTGGTGAGAAGGTGTATGAGTAAGGTTTTGGTGAGAAGGAAGCAAGGGTATCAAAGATTATGGCTGTGGATGGCCTGAAAAAATCTGTGTGTTGAAATAACAAGACTCTTCATTTTACATCATTTAGCAGGTCAACAATACGGAGCATGAAATTTGGGCATCAAACAAATAGTAATGATTTAGCTCCATCTTGTGGCTGAACAAAGAACTGCACCGTATTCACCCTACGTAAGCTGATCAGAGGCATAACTCCCAGAGGCAATGGAGATACCTGCCTCTGTGCTCCTAGTCCTGAAGGGCCCCTGCATGTACAGCCAGTAGCGGATCTTGCCACGGGCAAGCAGGACTTTTGCCCGGGGCGCCGCCTTCCGGAGGGCGCCGGCGCCATCCGGAGGGCGCCGGCGCCATCCGGGAGGGCGCCGCACCATGGCAAGATCCGCTGCTGCTGTGGTGCCCCCCGCTGCCGCTGTCCTGTGAAGGGAAACTAGACGCTACGCGTCTAGTTTCCCTTCGTGGGCTGCCCGCTTGTGAAGGGAAACTAGACGCTACGCGTCTAGTTTCACTTCCTGGAGAGGACCTTAACTGTAATGATGTGCGGTGCGCGTTGACGTCATCGCGCACCGCACAGCATAGGTCCTCTCCACGAAGGGAACTAGACGCTTAGCGTATAGTTTTCCTTCGTGGAGAGGACCTTTGCTGTGCGGTGCGCGATGACGTCATCGCGCACCGCACATCCTACTACAGTACAGGGGGTGTAACTGACCACGCCCCCTGTATGAATCCACGCCCCCTAATGCCGCCCCGGGCGCAAGAAGCCCCGGGACCGGCCCTGTGTACAGCCAGAGCCGGATTAAGGTAGGGGGGTCCGATACGTACCCCGGGCCCCCCTTTCCAAAAGGGCCCCCTGCCACACCACAGATCAGATCTTTCTTCAATCCGATCTGCGATGCAGCGCTCACGAGCCCCGGCTCCCCGCTGCCCTGTCCCTCCTCCTCCTTCAGTACAGCGTGCGGCCAATGGCCCAGTGCCGTTTAGCGGCGAGCGGCTCACTTTGTGATTACTTATCTCCTCCCTCTCTCTCCCCCCGAGTGCTCCTGCTCGGGGGGCGGGGCTTCGCGGAATGACGCGTTTGCGTCATGACGTCACGACGTCATTCCGCGAAGCCCCGCCCCCCGAGCAGGAGCGCTCGGGGGAGAGGGGAGGAGAGGAGATAAGCATCGAAGGAGGAGGCGGCCGGTGCGAGGGACGTGAGTCGGCGGGACCCGAAGAGCGGGAAGATGTAAGTATTTTTTTTTTCTCTTTCTCTCTTTCTCTTCCTCCCTTCCTCCCCCCCACTTGACACCTGCCTGCCGCACTATGTAAAATGAGGATACCTGCCGCACTGTGTAAAATGGGGACACCTGCCTGCGTACTGTGTAAAATGGGGACACCTGCCTGCGTACTGTGTAAAATGGGGACACCTGCCTGCGTACTGTGTAAAATGGGGACACCTGCCTGCGTACTGTGTAAAATGGGGACACCTGCCTGCGTACTGTGTAAAATGGGGACACCTGCCTGCGTACTGTGTAAAATGGGGACACCTGCCTGCGTACTGTGTAAAATGGGGACACCTGCCTGCGTACTGTGTAAAATGGGGACACCTGCCTGCGTACTGTGTAAAATGGGGACACCTGCCTGCGTACTGTGTAAAATGGGGACACCTGCCTGCGTACTGTGTAAAATGGGGACACCTGCCTGCGTACTGTGTAAAATGGGGACACCTGCCTGCGTACTGTGTAAAATGGGGACATCTGCCTGCGTACTGTGTAAAATGGGGACATCTGCCTGCGTACTGTGTAAAATGGGGATATCTGCCTACCGTACTGTGTAAAATGGGAACACCTGCCTGCGTACTGTGTAATATGGGGACACTTGCCTGGTGTAATGTGTAAAAAGGGGACTTTTTTTATTTTTATTTTTTCCCCCTGTGGTGGGTGTGATGATATCAGACGAGGCCACGCCCACTTTAATGAGACCATGCCCATTTTAATCAGGCCACACACCCTTGTCGGGAGCGCGCGCGCGCGCATGCTTTTTCTGGCTATATGGGGGGGGGGGGGGGGGGGGGGGGGGGGCTCGCAAAATTTTTTTATAGCAGGGGGGGGGGGGGGCGCATTTTGAAATCTCGCACTGGGAGCCAAATTGTCTAGAAACGGCCCTGCGTGCGGCACACTAATGACGGAGCCGCAGGCTTGCTGAGCCGGACAGCAATTGGACAACTGAGCCGTCGCTCAGCTGCGCTGACTACAGCTCTAAGAAGAGTGCTCTAACAGCTGTAGTCAGGGCAGCTGAGCGACGGCTCAGCTGTCCAATTGCTGTCCGGCTCAGCAAGCCTGCGGCTCAGTCATTGGCGCGCCGCACTGAAGGAGGAGGGATTCTTAGATAAATTATATATATATATATATATATATATACATACATATACATATATATATATTTCTCTGACGTCCTAGTGGATGCTGGGAACTCCGTAAGGACCATGGGGGAATAGCGGCTCCGCAGGAGACTGGGCACAAAAGTAAAAGCTTTAGGACTACCTGGTGTGCACTGGCTCCTCCCCCTATGACCCTCCTCCAAGCCTCAGTTAGATTTTTGTGCCCGGCCGAGAAGGGTGCACACTAGGGGCTCTCCTGAGCTTCTTAGTGAAAGTTTAAGTTTAGGTTTTTTATTTTCAGTGAGACCTGCTGGCAACAGGCTCACTGCATCGAGGGACTAAGGGGAGAAGAAGCGAACTCACCTGCGTGCAGAGTGGATTGGGCTTCTTAGGCTACTGGACACCATTAGCTCCAGAGGGACCGAACACAGGCCCAGCCTCGGAGCTCGGTCCCAGAGCCGCGCCGCCGGCCCCCTTAAAGAGCCAGAAGCAAGAAGAGGTCCGGAAAAATCGGCGGCAGAAGACATCAGTCTTCAACAAGGTAGCGCACAGCACTGCAGCTGTGCGCCATTGTTACTCAGGCACACTTCACACTCCGGTCACTGAGGGTGCAGGGCGCTAGGGGGGGGCGCCCTGAGCAGCAATGTAAAACACCTTGGCTGGCATAAATACACCACATATAACCCCCAGGGCTATATGGATGTATTTTAACCCCTGCCAGAACTCACCAAAAAAGCGGGAGAAAAGGCCGCCGAGAAGGGGGCGGAGCCTATCTCCTCAGCACACGGGCGCCATTTTTCCATCACAGCTCCGCTGGAAGGACGTCTCCCTGACTCTCCCTTGCAGTCCTGCACTACAGAAAAGGGTAAAAAAGAGAGGGGGGCACTAATTTGGCGCAGTTTGATAACAACAGCAGCTATAAAGGGAAAAGCACATTTTATAGTGGTATTCCTGTCTATATATAGCGCTCTGGTGTGTGCTGGCATACTCTCCCTCTGTCTCCCCAAAGGGCTAGTGGGGTCCTGTCCTCTATCAGAGCATTCCCTGTGTGTGTGTGCGGTGTGTCGGTACGATTGTGTCGACATGTTTGAGGAGGAAAATGAGATGGAGGCGGAGCAATTGCCTATTATACAGTTGTCACCCCCTAGGGAGTCGACACCTGAGTGGATGAGCTTATGGAAGGAATTGCGTGACAGTGTCAGCTCTTTACGACAGACAGTTGACGACATGAGACAGCCGGCTACTCAGCTTGTGCCTGTCCAGGGGTCTCAAACGCCATCAGGGGCTTTAAAACGCCCGTTACCTCAAATGGCAGAGACAGACACGGATACTGACTCCAGTGTCGATGATGAGGAGACAAACGTGACTTCCACTAGGGCCACACGTTACATGATTGTAGCAATAAAAAATGTATTGCATATCTCTGATAATACAAGTACCACTAAAAAGGGTATTATGTTTGGTGAGAAAAAACTGCCTGTAGTTTTTCCTGTATCCGAGGAATTAAATGAAGTGTGTGATGAGGCGTGGGTTTCCCCCGATAAAAAACTGATAATTCCTTAAAGGTTATTGGCATCGTACCCTTTCCCGCCAGAGGATAGGGCACGTTGGGAAACACCCCCTAGGGTGGATAAAGCGCTCACACGCTTGTCTAAACAGGTAGCACTACCCTCTCCTGATACGGCCGCCCTAAAGGAACCTGCCGATAGAAAGCTGGAGAATATCCTAAAATGTATATACTCTCACACGGGTGTTATACTGCGACCAGCAATCGCCTCAGCCTGGATGTGCAGTGCGGGCCTGGCGTGGTCGGATTCCCTGACTGAAAATATTGATACCCTAGATAGGGACAGTATATTTGAAGGATGCATTTCTATATATGCGTGATGCACAGAGGGATATTTGCCGACTGGCATCAAGAGTTAGCGCGCTGTCCATTTCTGCAAGAAGAGGTTTATGGACGCGGCAGTGGTCAGGTGATGCGGATTCTAAAAGGCACATGGAAGTATTGCCTTATAAGGGGGAGGAGTTATTTGGGGTAGGTCTATCAGACCTGGTAGCCACGGCAACTGCTGGAAAATCCACATTTTTACCCCAGGTAGCTTCTCAACCTAAGAAGACGCCGTATTATCAGGCGCAGTCCTTTCGGCCCCATAAGGGCAAGCGGGCAAAAGGCGCCTCATTTCTGCCCCGTGGCAGAGGGAGAGGAAAAAGGCTGCAACAAACAGCCAGTTCCCAGGAACAAAAGCCCTCTCCCGCCTCCGCAAAGTCCTCAGCATGACGCTGGGGCTTTACAAGCGGACTCAGGCACGGTGGGGGCCCGTCTCAAGAAGTTCAGTGTGCAGTGGGCCCACTCGCAAGTGGACCCCTGGATCCTCCAGGTGGTATCTCAGGGGTACAAATTGGAATTCGAGACGTCTCCCCCTCGCCGTTTTCTAAAGTCTGCTTTACCGACGTCTCCCTCAGACAGGGAGGCAGTATTGGAAGCCATTCACAAGCTGTATTCCCAGCAGGTGATAATCAAGGTACCCCTCCTACAACAGGGAAAGGGGTACTATTCCACACTATTTGTGGTACCGAAGCCGGACGGCTCGGTGAGACCAATTTTAAACCTAAAATCCTTGAACACTTACATACAAAGGTTCAAATTCAAGATGGAGTCACTCAGAGCAGTGATTGCAAACCTGGAGGAAGGGGACTATATGGTGTCTCTGGACATCAAAGATGCTTACCTACATGTCCCAATTTACCCTTCTCACCAAGGGTACCTCAGGTTTGTGGTACAGAACTGTCACTATCAGTTTCAGACGCTGCCGTTTGGATTGTCCACGGCACCCCGGGTCTTTACCAAGGTAATGGCCGAAATGATGATACTCCTTCGAAGGAAGGGAGTTTTAGTTATCCCTTACTTGGATGATCTCCTGATAAGGGCAAGATCCAGGGAACAGTTGGAAGTCGGGGTAGCACTATCTCAGATAGTGCTGCGCCAGCACGGTTGGATTCTCAATATTCCAAAATCACAGCTGATCCCGACGACACGACTTCTATTCCTAGGGATGATCCTGGACACAGTCCAGAAAAAGGTGTTTCTCCCGGAGGAGAAAGCCAGGGAGTTATCCGAACTAGTCAGAAATTTCCTAAAACCAGGCCAAGTCTCAGTGCATCAATGCACAAGGGTCCTGGGAAAGATGGTGGCTTCTTACGAAGCAATCCCATTCGGCAGATTCCACGCAAGAACCTTCCAGTGGGATCTGCTAGACAAATGGTCCGGGTCGCATCTTCAGATGCATCAGCGGATAATCTTGTCACCAAGGACAAGGGTGTCTCTCATGTGGTGGTTGCAGAGTGCTCATCTTCTAGAGGGCCGCAGATTCGGCATTCAGGACTGGGTCCTGGTGACCACGGATGCCAGCCTGAGAGGCTGGGGAGCAGTCACACAGGGAAGAAATTTCCAGGGCTTGTGGTCAAGCCTAGAGACATTACTTCACATAAATATCCTGGAGCTAAGGGCCATCTACAATGCTCTAAGCCTAGCAAGACCTCTGCTTCAAGGTCAGCCGGTGCTGATCCAGTCAGACAACATCACGGCAGTCGCCCACGTAAACAGACAGGGCGGCACAAGAAGCAGGAGGGCAATGACAGAAGTTGCAAGAATTCTTCGCTGGGCGGAAAATCATGTGATAGCACTGTCAGCAGTGTTCATTCCGGGAGTGGACAACTGGGAAGCAGACTTCCTCAGCAGACACGACCTCCACCCGGGGGAGTGGGGACTTCACCCAGAAGTCTTCCACATGATTGTGAACCGTTGGGAAAAACCAAAGGTGGACATGATGGCGTCCCGCCTCAACAAAAAACTAGACAGGTATTGCGCCAGGTCAAGGGACCCTCAGGCAATAGCTGTGGACGCTCTGGTAACACCGTGGGTGTACCAGTCAGTGTATGTGTTCCCTCCTCTGCCTCTCATACCCAAGGTACTGAGAATCATAAGAAGGAGAGGAGTAAGGACTATACTCGTGGCTCCGGATTGGCCAAGAAGGACTTGGTACCCGGAACTTCAAGAGATGCTCACAGAGGACCCGTGGCCTCTACCTCTAAGAAAGGACCTGCTCCAGCAGGGAGCCTGTCTGTTCCAAGACTTACCGCGGCTGCGTTTGACGGCATGGCGGTTGAACGCTGGATCCTGACGGAAAAAGGCATTCCGGATGAAGTCATCCCTACCCTGATCAAAGCCAGGAAGGATGTAACCGTACAGCATTATCACCGTATTTGGCGTAAATATGTTGCGTGGTGCGAGGCCAGGAAGGCCCCTACAGAGGAATTTCAACTGGGTCGTTTCCTGCATTTCCTGCAAACAGGACTGTCTATGGGCCTAAAATTAGGGTCCATTAAGGTTCAAATTTCGCCCCTGTCGATTTTCTTCCAGAAAGAACTGGCTTCAGTTCCTGAAGTTCAGACGTTTGTCAAGGGGGTACTGCATATACAGCCTCCTTTTGTGCCTCCAGTGGCACCTTGGGATCTCAATGTAGTTTTGGGGTTCCTAAAATCACATTGGTTTGAACCACTCTCCACTGTGGACTTAAAATATCTCACTTGGAAAGTGGTAATGCTGTTAGCCCTGGCTTCAGCCAGGCGTGTCTCAGAATTGGCGGCTTTATCCTATAAAAGCCCTTACCTAATTTTTCATACGGACAGGGCAGAATTGAGGACTCGTCCTCAATTTCTCCCTAAGGTGGTTTCAGCGTTTCACTTGAACCAGCCTATTGTGGTACCTGCGGCTACTAGGGACTTGGAGGACTCCAAGTTGCTGGACCTAGTCAGGGCCCTGAAAATATATGTTTCCAGGACGGCTGGAGTCAGGAAATCTGACTCGCTGTTTATCCTGTATGCACCCAACAAGCTGGGTGCTCCTGCTTCTAAGCAGACTATTGCTCGTTGGATTTGTAGTACAATTCAGCTTGCACATTCTGTGGCGGGCCTGCCACAGCCAAAATCTGTAAAAGCCCATTCCACAAGGAAGGTGGGCTCATCTTGGGCGTCTGCCCGAGGGGTCTCGGCTTTACAACTTTGCCGAGCAGCTACTTGGTCAGGGGCAAACACGTTTGCTAAATTCTACAAATTTGATACTCTGGCTGAGGAGGACCTTGAGTTCTCTCATTCGGTGCTGCAGAGTCATCCGCACTCTCCCGCCCGTTTGGGAGCTTTGGTGTAATCCCCATGGTCCTTACGGAGTTCCCAGCATCCACTAGGACGTCAGAGAAAATAAGAATTTACTTACCGATAATTCTATTTCTCGTAGTCCGTAGTGGATGCTGGGCGCCCATCCCAAGTGCGGATTGTCTGCAATACTTGTACATAGTTATTGTTACAAAAATCGGGTTATTATTGTTGTGAGCCATCTTTTCAGAGGCTCCTCTGTTATCATGCTGTTAACTGGGTTCAGATCACAGGTTGTACGGTGTGATTGGTGTGGCTGGTATGAGTCTTACCCGGGATTCAAAATCCTTCCTTATTGTGTACGCTCGTCCGGGCACAGTATCCTAACTGAGGCTTGGAGGAGGGTCATAGGGGGAGGAGCCAGTGCACACCAGGTAGTCCTAAAGCTTTTACTTTTGTGCCCAGTCTCCTGCGGAGCCGCTATTCCCCATGGTCCTTACGGAGTTCCCAGCATCCACTACGGACTACGAGAAATAGAATTATCGGTAAGTAAATAATTATTATATATATATATATATATATATATATATATATATATATATATATATATATATATATATATATATATAAATCCCTCCTCCTTCAGTGGACTAAAAAAACTAATAAAAAAATAATAATAATAAACAAAAATAATATATATATATTTTTTATTTATTTATTAGTTTTTTAGTCCCGGGGCCTTAATCCGGCTCTGTGTACAGCAGCATCTGTGTGGTTCACAGTGGGATTCAAGTATGACCACTGCTCTTCCAATGAAGCTCTGCAGCACTGCTGTTGCATCAGAACTGTCGCACGAGCCATGCTAACACCTGCAATAAGGGCCAGGCTGGCGGCTTATGGTGCACTTGCCGCTGCTGCTGGGGTGTGAGATGGGACCCGCCAGTGAACGCTGATTCTGCATGCTACAACCAGTTGAATCAGACGATAGCTGGAGCCCTGCCAAGTCACTGTGGGCTCCAGTTCCTGTAGACAGGCTGACGGTGCTATCTATATAATTATATAAAATGTGTGAGTAGTCTGGTAATCCCCAGGGTTATTTTGACGGTGAGCTGCTCCTCTGTAGTGTGTCGGTCAGCCCCCACGCACCTTCGTAGCCGATGTTCACCTCTCGAATCAATGGCACATGGTGCTCCGCAGCTTCCATGTCGATTATTCACAATGATGCCATTTGTCTGGTCACAATATACCTTCACCACAGCAGCACAAGAACACAACCTGCGCCGTTTCAGAAATACTGCCACACCCCGCCCCTACAGCCGATAATCATCCCTTATTGCAACTTGGATAAATCGCCCCTTTTATCCATGACCGCAACAAGTGATATGTGTGCAGATGGCCTATCACGCACCTTATATACTCACCAAGCCAGCGCACGACATGTGACGTACTTCATGGGCTACACGCTGCCGACGTCAAATGTAGGAGGTGGTCATAATAATATTAAGATAATTGATATATACCACTTCCTGGCGCAGCCCAAGCTAGCAAGTTAGGATTAAAAGACCCAATCACACCCTTTTTGGGTATCCGGCAATGTGAATAGTGGCTAATGACCCTCAGCGCTTATGGTTTATAGCAGTGGGAAGATTGCAATAAGAGACAAATTTATTTTAAATTAAAAGAAATCAGAACAGTGAAATAAAGACTGTATATAAAAAAAATTATATCAACGTGTGATTTGGGATTGGAATGCTCACAAAAGAGAATCGCATGGGGTAGTACAATAAACACTGGTAGGTGGTTTACATAAAAAAATTGCAATTAACAAAAGATGGTGCAATAAAACTTTTTGAAAGTTTAAAAAGTTGCTGTAGGCATACCGATGTGTGGAGTTAGGAGCCGCAGGTGGTGTGAAACTGGGTATCCCGGGACAGTACCCTGCATCTGGCTCCCAGACGGTCCCACAGGTAGGTGTTACTTAGTCCTTTGTATGGCAGCATGCACAGTAGGCCGATGAGTTCCGAGTTTGTAGACCTCCTCCTTCAAGGCCATGTGCATTGCTGCTCCCAGTACAGATATTTAAAGTGCTGGCAATTTCCACCTCATGTGGCCGGGACCGGAAGAGAACTTACCTTACTGTGACACATGTACAGTCCAAGTTCACAGGCAGCCAATGGGATATAAAGAGGAGAAGTTTGAGGTTTTAGTAAGTATATTGAAAGTGCCAAAGCTCCTGTAACCAAACTTTATACCACATAGTGATTGAAATGTCTCACAAATCCCAAGATGGGTTTGTTATTAACAGATATAGGGGGTAATTCAGATCTGATCGCCGGCCAGCGATTTTTGCAGCCCTGTGATCCGATAGCCGCTGCCTACAGGGGGAGTGTATTTTAGCTGTGCAAGTGTGAGATCGCATGTGTAGCCGAGCTGCAGAAACTCATTTTGTGCAGTGTCTGCTCAGCCCAGGACATACTTACCTACCCTCCCGGAATGGCCGGGAGGCTCCCGAAAATCGGGTGACCCTCCCGGCCCCCCGGAAAGGTGGGCAAGCCTCCCGCTTTTCCCCTCGGCCGCCCGCAGCAGTGAACAAGTAGGCGGGCCGAGGGGGTCCGATGACGCGATTCGCGCTGAATCACGTCATCGTAGCTCCGCCCCCCGCTATGCAGCGCCTCGTTTCTCGGCACAGCACAGCGGGGGGTGGAGTCACGATGACGCGACCCGTATGCAACGCCCCCGGACCGCCCATCCTGCTGCCGGCCACGCCCCCGAACCGCCCGTCCTGCTGCCGGCCACGCCCCCATTCACCTACAACGCTGCCTCCTCCCGGAGGAGGAGGCAGGAAAGTAGGTAAGTATGGCCCAGGACCTACTCAGCTGCTGCGATCATTTCAGCCTGCCCAGGACCGGATTTGACGTCAGACACCCTCCCTTCCAACGATTGGACACGCCTGCATTTTTCCAGACACTCCTTGAAAACGGTCAGCTGCCACCCACAAACGACCCTCTTCCTGTCAATCTCCTTACGATCGCCGATGCGTTCGGAATTTTCGCACCATCCCGTCGCTGACCGGCAATCCCCATTGCTATGGTCCGTCGCGCCTGCGCATTGCGGTGCACATGCATGCGCAGTTCAGATCTGATCGCAGGCTGTGAGAAAACGCAGCCTAGCGATCAGGTCTGAATCTGACCCATAATTTGCTATCTTGGGTTCTGCTATATGCAGTGCAGAGTGATATCAAATTCTTCCCTGCAATGACATAATGGTTGATACTTTCAGAATCACGCTCATGCTTCTTTGGCAGTTTATATGAAGATTTGGTTGTTGGAAAAGACCCTAAGAAATGTGAGATTGGAAATGTTGAACAACATGACATACTGCTATAATTTCCAGATATTGGTTCTGTAGCCATACTCATTGGACAACTTCTCTAAGTAAATTAAAAATCCAATTGGATACCAAAGCTGTCGTCTGATGGACTTGGGACTTTTAGAGGAAGATCCCTTAACTCTGGAGGAAGGCTGACCTCTCGCTTTACCTTGTGGATGAAAGGAAAACCCTTTGGTTTTCGGAGCTACAGAGGGCAGAAAGGCAGTTTTAGATGATGCCACTGTGGTGATATTTTTATCCAGCTCTAGACCAAAATGAACCTCGCTGGAGAAGGGAGGCATCTCCAGATGTTTTTTGAACTCGCTGTCCATCCGCCAGGTGCAAAGTCATCGTTCCCACCTGGCTGCCATGGATGAATCAGAGACTTTAGAAGAGAGGTTTCCTGAATAAATAGCAGCCTCGCCCAAGTATGCACCAGACTCCCTGCTGGTATCCACTATGGCTAGATCAGACTGATGAGCTCCCGACCGGAGTCTACCTTTCAGGGAGTCTGCCCAGCGACTTAAGACTTTGGCCACCCAGGCCCTTGGAATGAGCAAAAATGGAGTTGGAGGAAATTCTCCAACTTCCTGTCCGTGGGATCATTGAGAAGCCACATTGGGAATGGGAAGTGTGGTTGACTTCACGAACCATGCAATGTGCGCATTCAGGAGGAAGAGCAAGAAAGATAAGATCCGTTTGGAGACTAAGAATTTTTTGTTAGGATGCAACCAGTCTTCCGTTCTGTAAGGAGAACCTCCAGCTGAGCAGAGGGAGGAAAAACTGCTGGCTCTTTATTTTGCTTGACGAGAGGCATCTCAGAATTTGGTGAGGCATCTGAATCCTTAATAAGGAATGCAGACTTTACTGCCTATACTAAAGTGTCAACATTGACTTGGGCTAATCAGTCATCTTGAGCTGAGGGGTTGACATCTGAAGTCAGAGTCATAACCTTAATGAAGAGTCATAAAACTATTCCTAAAGGGGGCCTTGCGCTTAGCTGAGGGCTCCAGCATGTGTTGTAAAGAACTGGAGACTTCAACCAGACTCTGTACAGATTGGGACAAACCTTGAATCCAAGCTGGTTCTGAGGGCTGGTTGTTTGTCCCTGAAAGTGGGTTGAGTAGTGACCAGCTTAGGTACCCTGGTGTCCACTGTTTAAGGCAAGCGGGGGGCTGCTAGCTTAGTTACCAGCTCCAGCATGGCAGGTGACAGGGAGACTCCTGTGGGGGCACTACTTCAGAAGGGGGCTCATCCCATACCTCAAGGGCCAGTGTGATCCTGAGCCGAAGATGAAAAAGTATTTTTTTTTTACATGCTTTGCAGGTAAAAGTGTGCAGCACAGGAGCATCACTCTCATGGGAAATTTTTGCATATGATCCCTTGGAAGCAGGGGTGTATCTAGGGGTCCAAACACCCCTGGCAAAGTAACGGACTGGCACCCTCCCTTCCCCGCGCCCACATTTTGGTGATCTATCCTGGTATGAGCACTGGTGCCCCCCAATATTTTAAATAGGAACATCGCACACACAAAAATTGGCATGGCCACACAATAGTACCCCTATTGAAAATATGCCACACAGTAGTGCACCTTAGAAACATTACACTGCATATTAGTACCTCTAATTCATAATATGTCACACGGTAGTGTCGGTTATTCACTTTACACCACACAGTAGTCCCCTTGTTCACATTACACCACACAGTAGTACCGCTTATACACATTATGCCATAGTAGTGACCCTCACACATTATGCCACACAGTAGTACCCCTTCCACATTATGTCACACAGTAGTAGTACCCCTTATACATTATGCCACACACAGTAATATTGCCCCTTACACATTATGGCACACAGCAATGCTCCTTACACATTATGCCACACAGTAGTAGTACCCTGGCCCTTACATACTATGCCATACAGTAGTAGTGCTACTTACACATTATGCCACACAGTAGTGCCCCTACACATAGTGCACCAGTGCTATTTTTGTAGTAAATAGGTTCAGGGTAGAGGTGGGCGGTGATATGGATGGAGCTACCAAAGGGGCATGGCATCAATTGGTGCATAATTATATGGCATTGAGTAGTGCCATATATACACATACTGCCCCCAGTAGTGCCATATATACACATAATGCACCCAGTAGTGCCAGATATACAATGCCTCCAGCAGTGCCAGTTACAAGATGCCCCCAGCAGTGCCAGGTACACAATGCCTCCAGCAGTGCCAGGTACACGATGCCCCCAGCAGTGCCAGGTACACAATACCTCCAGCAGTGCCAGATACACAATGCCCCCAGTATAGTGCTTACCTCTGCTGCTGCTGCTGCTCCTGTTGCAGTGTCTGAGGGGAAGGGAGCACAGCATAGTGTTGTATACCCTATTGAAAAATGTATTAACATGTTATTGTGCAGAGAGGACTTCCGCTCTGTGCGTTCCAGGGCTAGGAACATGTGGTGGCCTCCTGTGTTCCACACAGTGCACACTGGCAGCTCTCTGCATCCCACACTCACTGTACACCCTGGAAGTGGTCCCCTTCTGTGTCCCACACCCTGCACTGTGCACACCGGGCGCTTCTCGCATCCCACACAATGCGCACTCTGGAGACTTCCTGTGTCCCACGCACTGCACCATGTACCCATGCGGCCTTCTGCTTCCCGCGCACCACACAGTGCATAAGGGCTGCCTCGCTCCAACATGCCCGCCGGAGACGGAGACACAGTGAAGGGCAGAAGAAATGCGCGCTGCGCTCTCTCCCCCCCCCCCTCAGACACGGGAAGCAGCAGGGCAGGACGCAGACATTCTGGAATGACGTTCCCGATGACATCATTTTAGAAAAGACCCTCAGGAATGGCGTTCTGGCACAAAAATAGCACTGTATGTAACACAGCAGTATTCACCCTGCGTGCTAACAGACAGAGGGAGTTTTCAGGGGCAAATGCAGGAATTACTGGGGGGGTAGGGGTTCTTTATAAATTATATATATATATATATATATATATATATATATATATATATATATATATATATATATATATATATATATATATATACACATATACACACATATATATACAGGTTGAGTATCCCATATCCAAATACGGAATATTCCGAAATACGGACTTTTTGAGTGAGAGTGAGATAGTGAAACTTTTGTTTTTTGATGGCTCAATGTACACAAACTTTACGACGCAACCCCGTCACTCCGCGAAACTCCCCCCCCCCTTTCCGAGCGGAGTACAGAGGGGGATCCAAGTTAGGAAGAGGGAAAGGCCAGGCGCGAGGAGCGACTGGTGAGGCGGGCCGAAGAGCGGTAATCGCCTCTGTAAGTGTTCTCTCTCTCTCTCAATGTGTAAAATGGGGACACCTGCCGTAATGTGTGAAATGGGGACTCTTGCCTGCTGTAGTGTGGGGATTTAATGTATCAAGGGCATTGCGGTGTGTGGCATAATATTGTGCAGGGGGCATTACTGTGTGGTGCTTAATATGTTAGAATTTTTTTTTCCTGTGGTGGTCGTGATCTGTTGGAGCAGGGTCAAAAACTGGACTGTGAGGTAGTCTTTTCAGGTGAGGCCACACCCATTTAGATGAGGCCACACACCCTTGCCGGGTGCGCGCAAGTTTTTTTTTTTAAATCTAGGTGTGTGGGGGGGGGGGGCGCATTTTTTTTATGTCATGGGGGGGGGGGCATTCTTCAATCTCGCACTGGGAGCCAAATTGGCTAGAAACAGCCCTGCACACAGTTATTAGAAATATTGTATTAAATTACCTTCAGGCTGTGTGTATAAGGTGTATATGAAACATAAATGAATTGTGTGAATGTAGATACACTTTGTTTAATGCACAAAGTTATAAAAAATATTGGCTAAAATTCTAAAATTACCTTCAGGCTGTGTGTATAAGGTGTATATGTAACATAAATGCATTCTGTGCTTAGATTTAGGTCCCATCACCATGATATCTCATTATGGTATGCAATTATTCCAAAATACGGAAAAATCCCATATCCAAAATACCTCTGGTCCCAAGCATTTTGGATAAGGGATACTCAACCTATATATATATATATATATATATATATATATATATATATATATATATATATATATATATATATACATATATATATACATATATATATACATATACATATACATATACATATACATATACATATACATATACATATATATATATATATATATATATATATATATACACACAGAGCCGGTGCAAGGTCTCTCTGCACCCTAGGCAAAACTTCAGCCTAGCGCCCCCTAACCTACAATCACCACCTCCACCACCTCTCGGAGGGGAGATGCAGGTGGGCTGGGGTGAATTGCATCATTATACATATGATTAGACCTGCAGCAGCAACCAGCGCAGTGTAAAAAGAGAAGGCTGCATACAGATACATCCTTCAGATTTTTGCTAGATTAATTCAATGGTGCCCCCCAGAGGCCGGCGCCCCTAGGCAGCCGCCTAAAGCTGCCTAATGGTAGAGCCGGCCCTGTATATATATATATTCATACAATGCGGCACTCCTATGCGACAGCAATGTGAATTACCTGTCTGCTTGTGCTCATGTGTTACAGTCCTCCATTGCAATATAATGCAATATGCACGTCACTCCAGGAATTTTGTTATAAAAAAAAAAAAAAAAAAAGGAGATTTATGGTAGACTTATCATTGTTAAATCTCTTTCTGCACGGTACATTGGTTCCACAGGGAAAACATTAGGGGGTAGAGATGAATCTTGATCCGCAGGCACCAACAGGCTAAAGCTTTAGACTGTCCCAAGATGCATTGGGGCCTCTTCTATAACCCCACCTCCAGGCACTGGAGCTCAGTTTCGTTAACCAGTCCAATGCAGGAGCAGGTAAAAGAGAAAGCAGATGTCAGTCACACAGAACCACGTTCTCACAACAGGAGAAGGGACCAGCGGCTAATGCCATACAAACCCATAGACGCTAGGTGCGTCAGGGCGGGCGCCCTGTGGAACCAATGTACCTCGCAGAAAGAGATTTAACAATGGTAAGTCTACCATAAATCTGCAGCGGGGTACACTAGTTTCCAAAGGGAAAACATTGGGGATGTCCTAAAGCAGTTCCTCATGGGAAGGGATGCGCCGTAGCGGGTATGGAGAACCCGTCGTCCAAAGGAAGCATCCTGGGAGGCGGAAGTATCAAAGGCATAGAACCTAATGAACGTGTTCACTGAGGTCCACGTAGCCACCTTGCACAATTGTTCAGTGGATGCGCCTCGGCGGGCCGCCCAAGAAGGTCCAACAGACCAAGTAGAATGGGCTTTAATAGCAGCAGGAGCTGGAAGACCAGCCTGTGCATATGCTTATGCAATCACCATTCCAATCCATCTGGCCAATGTTTGCTTGTTCGCAAGTCAGCCACATTTGCAAAAACCAAAAAGTACAAAAAGAGTATCTGACATCCTAATAGAGGCAGTCCTCTCCATGTATATACGGAGAGCCTGTAACACATACAAAGACCGCTCTTTGGAGGACAAACCAGAAGAGATAAAAGCCGGAACCACAATCTCATGGTTAAGATGGAAAGATGACACCACCTTAGGTAGACAACCAGGGCGAGTTCTAAGAACTGCCCGGTCACGGTGAAAAATCAGAAAGGGTGGATGACAGGACAAAGCACCTAAGTCAGACACCCTCCTGGCAGAGGCAATAGCCAGTAGGAACAGGACCTTGACCGTGAGCCATGTAAGGTCCATTGACTCAAGAGGATCAAATGGAGAATCTTGCAAGGCATTCAGGACAACAGACAGATCCCATGAAGCCACAGAAGGGACATAGGGAGGCTGAATTGTAAAACCCTGAGTGAAAGAATGAACGTCAGGAATAGATGCATTTTTTCTCTGAGGGAGGCCAGACGAAAGCCTAAATCCAGGCCTTGTTGTAGAAAAGCCAGAAGTCTGGAAGTACTGAATCTGTAAGAATCGTAATTCTTAGCAGCACACCAGGTGAAGTAAGAATTCCAGACCCTGTAATAAATCCATGCAGATGCCGGTTTGCGGGCCTTCTGCATAGTTTGGATAACCGCCTCGGAGAATCCTTTGGCCCTTAGGAGTGAAGCTTCAAGAGCCACGCCGTCAAAGCCAGTCTGGCCAGGTCCGGGTAGACACAAGGGCCCTGAACGAGGAGATCTGGGCATTGAGGAAGTAGAAGAGGACGCTCTATCGATAGACCCTGCAGGTCTGAGAACCAATGCCGTCTGGGCAATGATGAAGTGACT
This sequence comes from Pseudophryne corroboree, assembly GCF_028390025.1. Taxonomy (NCBI): domain Eukaryota; kingdom Metazoa; phylum Chordata; class Amphibia; order Anura; family Myobatrachidae; genus Pseudophryne; species Pseudophryne corroboree. The sequence goes on along the minus strand of NC_086445.1, from coordinate 181,364,496 downwards.
AGACGTAGTATTCCTCCTTCTTGTTTGAACTACCATAGTACCCTGGGCAGGAGTGACACTGGAGGGAACACATATGGCAGCCGAAAGTTCCATGGAATTGCCAATGCGTCCACAAATGCTGCTTGAGGATCCCTGGTTCTTGATCCGAAGACCAGAACTTTGTGATTGTGTCGAGATGCCATCAGGTCTACATCTGGTAGGCCCCACTTGTCCACTGGGAGTTGAACGTATTCCTGAGGAAGACTCCACTCTCCGGCATGCACGTCCTGCCGACTGAGGAAATCCGCTTCCCAGTTGAGGGCACCTGGAATGAACACTGCCGATATTGCTGGCAGATGGCGTACCACCCAACGAAGGATTTTTGACACTTCCATCACCGTCATGCGGCTTCGAGTGCTGCCTTGATGATTTAGGTATGCCACCGTGGTGGCGTTGTCTGACCGTACCCGAACAGGCCTGTTCTGTAACATAGGCAGGGAGAGAGACAAAGCATTGAACACTGCCCGCAATTCCCAAATGTTTATCAGGAGGAGTGATTCCTCCTTGGTCCACCGACCCTGGAAAAAGTGTTGCTCCAACACCGCGCCCCATCCCCTGAGACTGGCATCCGTAGTCAGTAGGACCCAGTTGGAGATCCAGAAGGGATGGCCCCTGCTTAACTGCTGGTCCTGTAGCCACCAGGTCAGCGTCAGACGAACCTCCGGAGTCCAAGAGATCATATGAGATCTGATCCGATGAGGTAGGCCGTCCCCCTTGGAAAGGATTAACCTCTGCAGAGGGCGGGAATGAAATTGAGCGTACTCTACCATGTCGAAAGCCGACACCAGCATGCCTAGTACTTGCATCGCCGAGTGTATGGACACTCTTGGGCGAGAGAGGAAGTATCTGATCCTGTCCTGAAGCTTCAGGACCTTCTCTGGTGACAGAAACAGCCGTTGACTGTGCCCCATGCTCCGAGCAGGGACCAGTGAAGACTTCCTCCAGTCGATGAGCCACCCGTGGGCTTGTAGGGAGTTTACCGTCAGTTGTGGATGACTGAGAAGGACATTGCGGGAGTTTGCCAAAATCAGCAAGTTGTCCAGATACGGCAGGATCCTTACTCCCTGGCGACGGAGATGATGGTGAAGATCCAAGGAGCCGTGGCCAGTCCAAATGGCAAAGCCTGGAAATGATAGTGAAGGTTGCCAATAGCAAAACGCAGCTATTGCTGATGGGATATGGCAATAGGTATATGCAGGTAAGCATCTTGTATATCTAGGGATACCATATAATCTTCAGGTTCCATGGCCAGTACAATTGAGCGCAGTGTTTCCATATGGAACTTGGATACTCTCACAAACTTATTCAGTGATTTGAGGTTGAGTATAGGCTGGAAAGACCCATTGGGTTTCAGTACTAGAAACAGGGTCGATTAGTATCCTCTGCCTCTTTGGGATAGAGGTACCGGCACCATCACTCCTGTATCCAGGAGGGAACTCACAACCAATTGTAGAGCTCGCGCCTTTAACGGATCTAAAGGGGTAACTATTGTGCAAAACTGGCGAGGGGGGCGCCTTTTGAAAGAGACTGCGTACCCATGAGAGACAACTTCTCGCACCGATACATCTGAAGTGGTCATTAACCAGACCTGGGTGAATCACAGAAGTCAGCCTCCCACCCTGGGGACCCCAGGGGGAGGCCTTTCCCCTCATGCAGCAGACATGTTTGTCATGTTTAGAAGCAGGCAGATGGGCTGCCCAGGATTGTTAGGCCTTTGGCTTAATCTCCGGTATGCCTGACCTTCGCTTTCCCTTGAGGCCGAAAGCAGGGAAAAGTGGTACCTTTTGCCCTCTGTGCAGAAGGAGTAGCATTTGAGAGAAAAGCAGACATACTGTAGTAGCCGCCGATCCAGACCCAATTTTTATTTAGGTCATCCCCAAATAGGATGTCCCCAGTAAAGGGAAATACCTCCAAGGACTTTTGGAGTCCAGTTCCACCTTCCATGACCTCAACCACAGAATACGACTAGCCAGGACAGACATATTCAACGCCTTGGCAGCCGACACACCCGCCTCAGGGGACGCCTCCTGGTGTAAAAAAGGTGGCGGTGGTATTGTGAGACAGGTAATGTCTGGCATTGTCTGATATATCCTCGGGCAGCTCATCCTCTAATGCCTGATCCAGTCATCAATCTACTTTGCAGCTCCAAGAGGACGCAATCGTGGTCTATGTACAACACCTGTAAGGGAGTAATGTACTACAGGCATTCCTCCACACACTTATCTGTTGGTACCTACATTGAGGGGACAGTGGTGACAGGCAGAGTGAACGCACCCGAAATGGGTGACACATTAGTTCACTAGTAGTGAATTACCCACTTGTTATATAACTCTGCAGGGAGAGGATAGCAAGCTAATGCCTGTTGCGGACAGTGGGAATGTCTTCCCAGGATTAGACCAGGGATCTTGTCGCGATGTCCACTTAATGGTCAGATTGTGGTAACAGAGGTTTAATTAAGTGTTTATAAAACCACGGCGCTGATGTACAGGCGGGTTTACAAGGGAGACCTTGCCCTGCAGTCCCTGAGACCAGTCGTAGCTATTTTAGAAAATGGCACCCAGCGTCTCAGTCAGGGAGTGAGGGAGAGTGTGAAGCAGCTCCAGGGCGGGAACACTCACTAGTAGAATGGCGCCCTGAGCCGGGGGATGGGCTACAGGTCAAGCGCCTTCTCCCCTATGCTGGACTTCACCACCTGGTACTATGGAGTCTTAATAAAGTGGACACAGGGCCGGTTCGAGCCCTCTCTGCGCCCCAGGCAGGAAATGGGGCGTGGTTTAATACAAGGGGCGTGGTCATTTACGCCCCCTGTACAGTAGTAGCGCCGCTTAAATGCTGAGCGGTGCGCGATGACATCATCGCGCACCGCACAGCAAAAGGTCCTCTCCACGAAGGGAAACTAGACGCGCAGCGTCTAGTTCCCTTCGCGGAGAGGACCTTTGCTGTGCGGTGCGCGATGACGTCATCGTGCACCGCTCAGCAAAGGTCCTCTCCACAAAGGGAAACTAGACGCATAGCATCTAGTTCCCTTCACAGGGGACACAGCCGCACAACCGGGGGACACAGCGGGCAGCGGAGGGCACAGCAATGGCGGATCTTGCCATGGTGCAGCGCCCTCCGGATGGCGCCAGCGCCCTCCGGAAGGCAGCGCCCCGGGCAAAAGTCCTGCTTGCCCGTGGCAAGATCCGCTACTGAGTGGACATTAACATATCCGATCTGTACTACTCTGCCCTGGTGGATATAGTGGGGTCCCTGTTCTGTTACAGTGTCCACGCCAGCGTCGCAGTCCGTCTCACTAGACTGTGACCGAAATGCGATTTAATGGCGGGTCCCGCCTGGGGGACCCTCTTAACTCCTCCCTTCTGTAGCAGCAATGCAAACCAGGAGAGCGTCTGCGACCGTGTGCCTAAAGCCGGAGCGTCTCCACCGCATGTACCCAGGAACAGAGCCAGCGGGAGTATGCGACGCCGCTGGGGAGGTGACGGAGCTGCAGAACAGAATGTCACCCTGACATGTAAGTGCTGCGGCCCTTGAAGTCTTCTAAAAGCTTTTTCAGGGCTACCCACTGCAGCCCCCCTGTTAAGTGACCTGCTTCTGCAGACAACAACTCGAAACTGAGCTCCAGTGCCTGGAGGCGGGGTTATAGAGGAGGCCCCAATGCATCTTGGGACAGTCTAAACTTTAGCCTGTTGGTGCCTGTGGATCAAGATCCATCTCTACACCCCGATGTTTTCCCTGTGGAAACCAATGTACCCCGCTGCAGAAATCGTTTTTATTCCATATAGTGAAAATCCATGATACAAAGTTACAAATTGCAGCCTGCTTGTAGGCAACGGCTCGTTTCCGGACCTATGCTGGTCCCGCCATCAGGACTGAACAGATGCTGCGATAAGTAGAAACTGCTATGCTTCCAAGTGAAAGAAAGAGACAAGATGAAAATGAGCTTACCTTATATCCCCCGAAATCTTCTATAAACCAGCAGATAGAAATACACTCCTGGATTCCAGTAGTCACCATTCAAAAGATTTGAAACAGGGCTTAGCCTATTCTAAAATGCTACGCATAGCTCGTATCACCAGCAACCCTGAAGAATTACCAGCTGCACTGGATGTGGTTATTCATAAATTCCAACAAAGAGGGTATGATAGAGGACATTTAAAAGCCAGGGCCAGTTCTAGACTTTGTGGGTCTCCCTACCAGAGCCGCCCCCCCCCCCCCCCGGTAGGCAAAACAGGGTTAGTGCGCACGGCAAAAATAGGGACGTGGCTTCAAAGGGAAGGGTGTGGCCATAGTTATGCCCCCCGTAGAGTTGTGCCCCCTGTCTGTAGCTGTGCCCCCAGTAGAGATAGATAAGATAAATACTTTATTTGTCATTGATGAAACAAAAATTTGTACAGAACAATGAAACTACAACCGGATCAACGCATATGCAAATCAGTCAACATAGATTAAATATCAGAATTCCCCAAACTGGTTCATTCTTACTATAACTGAAGGGAAAAAACTATTTCTGAACCGTGAAGTCTTGGTTTTAATACATCGGAAGTGCCTTTTTGATGGTAATAGGACAAACAGACAATGGAATGGATGCTCAATCTTTTAAAATGCTAATATATATACCTAATAAATAACTCCTCCACTCATAGGCGTGCACAGCTAATTTTATTAGGGGGTGCACCGCAAGAGGGGCGTGTCTAGCACTATGTTACATTCTATCAGTAAAATCACATGGCTTAATCTAATTTCTCCATAGTTCCTAATAAAGTAGGTATAAAACACTAGTGATGTGCACCGGAAATTTTTTGTGTTTTGGTTTTGGGTTCGGTTCCGCGGCCGTGTTTTGGATTCGGACGCGTTTTGCCAAAACCTCACCGAAATTTTTTTGTCGGATTCGGGTGTTTTTTTCAAAAAACCCTAAAAAACAGCTTAAATCATAGAATTTGGATGTCATTTTGATCCCATAGTATTATTAACCTCAACCATAATTTCCACTAATTTTCAGTCTATTCTGAACACCTCACAATATTATTTTTAGTCCTAAAATTTGCACCGAGGTCGCTGGATGGCTAAGCTAAGCGACACAAGTGGACGACACAAACACCTGGCCCATCTAGGAGTGGCACTGCAGTGTCAGACAGGATGGCCCTTCAAAAAAATACTCCCCAAACAGCACATGATGCAAAGAAAAAAAGAGGCGCACCAAGGTCGCTGTGTGACTAAGCTAAGCGACACAAGTGGCCGACACAAACACCTGGCCCATCTAGGAGTGGCACTGCAGTGTCAGACAGGATGGCCCTTCAAAAAAATACTCCCCAAACAGCACATGATGCAAAGAAAAAAAGAGGCGCACCAAGGTCGCTGTGTGACTAAGCTAAGCGACACAAGTGGCCGACACAAACACCTGGCCCATCTAGGAGTGGCACTGCAGTGTCAGACAGGATGGCCCTTCAAAAAAATACTCCCCAAACAGCACATGATGCAAAGAAAAAAAGAGGCACAATGAGGTAGCTGTGTGACTAAGCTAAGCGACCCAAGTGGCCGACACAAACACCTGGCCCATCTAGGAGTGGCACTGCAGTGTCAGGCAGGATGGCCCTTCAAAAAAATTGTCCCCAAACAGCACATGATGCAAAGAAAAATGAAAGAAAAAAGAGGTGCAAGATGGAATTGTCCTTGGGCCCTCCCACCCACCCTTATGTTGTATAAACAGGATATGCACACTTTAACGAACCCATCATTTCAGTGACAGGGTCTGCCACACGACTGTGACTGAAATGACTGGTTGGTTTGGGCCCCCACCAAAAAAGAAGCAATCAATCTCTCCTTGCACAAACTGGCTCTACAGAGGCAAGATGTCCACCTCATCATCATCCTCCGATTCCTCACCCCTTTCACTGTGTACATCCCCCTCCTCACAGATTATTAATTCGTCCCCACTGGAATCCACCATCTCAGGTCCCCGTGTACTTTCTGGAGGCAATTGCTGCTGGTGAATGTCTCCACGGAGGAATTGATTATAATGCATTTTAATGAACATCATCTTCTCCACATTTTCTGGAAGTAACCTCGTACGCTGATTGCTGACAAGGTGAGCGGCTGCACTAAACACACTTTCGGAGTACACACTGGAGGGAGGGCAACTTAGGTAGAATAAAGCCAGTTTCTGCAAGGGCCTCCAAATTGCCTCTTTTTCCTGCCAGTATACGTACGGACTGTCTGACGTGCCTACTTGGATGCGGTCACTCATATAATCCTCCACCATTCTTTCAATGGTGAGAGAATCATATGCAGTGACAGTAGACGACATGTCAGTAATCGTTGCCAGGTCCTTCAGTCCGGACCAGATGTCAGCACTCGCTCCAGACTGCCCTGCATCACCGCCAGAGGGTGGGCTCGGAATTCTTAGCCTTTTCCTCGCACCCCCAGTTGCGGGAGAATGTGAAGGAGGAGATGGTGACGGGTCACGTTCCGCTTGACTTGACAATTTTCTCACCAGCAGGTCTTTGAACCTCTGCAGACTTGTGTCTGCCGGAAAGAGAGATACAACGTAGGTTTTAAATCTAGGATCGAGCACGGTGGCCAAAATGTAGTGCTCTGATTTCAACAGATTGACCACCCGTGAATCCTGGTTAAGCGAATTAAGGGCTCCATCCACAAGTCCCACATGCCTAGCGGAATCGCTCTGTTTTAGCTCCTCCTTCAATGTCTCCAGTTTCTTCTGCAAAAGCCTGATGAGGGGAATGACCTGACTCAGGCTGGCAGTGTCTGAACTGACTTCACGTGTGGCAAGTTCAAAGGGTTGCAGAACCTTGCACAACGTTGAAATCATTCTCCACTGCGCTTGAGTCAGGTGCATTCCACCTCCTTTGCCTATATCGTGGCCAGATGTATAGGCTTGAATGGCCTTTTGCTGCTCCTCCATCCTCTGAAGCATATAGAGGGTTGAATTCCACCTCGTTACCACCTCTTGCTTCAGATGATGGCAGGGCAGGTTCAGGAATGTTTGGTGGTGCTCCAGTCTTCTGTACGCGGTGCATGAATGCCGAAAGTGGCCCGCAATTCTTCGGGCCACCGACAGCATCTCTTGCACGCCCCTGTCGTTTTTTAAATAATTCTGCACCACCAAATTCAAGGTATGTGCAAAACATGGGACGTGATGGAATTTGCCCAGATGTAATGCACGCACAATATTGCTGGCGTTGTCCGATGTCACAAATCCCCAGGAGAGTCCAATTGGGGTAAGCCATTCTGCGATGATCTTCCTCAGTTGCCGTAAGAGGTTTTCAGCTGTGTGCCTATTCTGGAAAGCGGTGATATAAAGCGTAGCCTGCCTAGGAACGAGTTGGCGTTTGTGAGATGCTGCTACTGGTGCCGCCGCTGCTGTTCTTGCTGCGGGAGGCAATACATCTACCCAGTGGGCTGTCACAGTCATATAGTCCCGAGTCTGCCCTGCTCCACTTGTCCACATGTCCGTAAGTTAAGTGGACATTGGGTACAACTGCATTTTTTAGGACACTGGTGACTCTTTTTCTGACGTCTGTGTACATTTTCGGTATCGCCTGCCTAGAGAAATGGAACCTAGATGGTATTTGGTACCGGGGACACAGTACCTCAATCAAGTCTATAGTTGGCTCTGAATTAACGATGGATACCGGAACCACGTTTCTCACCGCCCAGGCTGCCAAGGCCTCAGTTATCCGCTTTGCAGCAGGATGACTGCTGTGATATTTCATCTTCCTCGCAAAGGACTGTTGGACAGTCAATTGCTTACTGGAAGTAGTACAAGTGGTCTTCCGACTTCCCCTCTGGGATGACGATCGACTCCCAGCAGCAACAACAGCAGCGCCAGCAGCAGTAGGCGTCACACTCAAGGATGCATCGGAGGAATCCCAGGCAGGAGAGGACTCGTCAGACTTGCCAGTGACATGGCCTGCAGGACTATTGGCTTTCCTGGGTAAGGAGGAAATTGACACTGAGGGAGTTGGTGGTGTGGTTTGCAGGAGCTTGGTTACAAGAGGAAGGGATTTAGTGGTCAGTGGACTGCTTCCGCTGTCACCCAAAGTTTTTGAACTTGTCACTGACTTATGATGAATGCGCTGCAGGTGACGTATAAGGGAGGATGTTCCGAGGTGGTTAACGTCCTTACCCCTACTTATTACAACTTGACAAAGGCAACACACGGCTTGACACCTGTTGTCCGCATTTGTGTTGAAATAATTCCACACCGAAGAGCTGATTTTTTTTGTATTTTGACCAGGCATGTCAATGGCCATATTCCTCCCACGGACAACAGGTGTCTCCCCGGGTGCCTGACTTAAACAAACCACCTCACCATCAGAATCCTCCTTGTCAATTTTCTCCCCAGCGCCAGCAACACCCATATCCTCATCCTGGTGTACTTCAACAGTGACATCTTCAATTTGACTATCAGGAACTGGACTGCGGGTGCTCCTTCCTGCACTTGCAGGGGGCGTGCAAATGGTGGAAGGCGCAAGCTCTTCCCGTCCAGTGTTAGGAAGGTCAGGCATCGCAACCGACACAATTGGACTCTCCTTGGGGATTTGTGATTTCGAAGAACGCACAGTTCTTTGCTGTGCTTTTGCCAGCTTAAGTCTTTTTTTTTTTCTAGCGAGAGGATGAGTGCTTCCATCCTCATTTGAAGCTGAACCCCTAGCCATGAACATAGGCCAGGGCCTCAGCCGTTCCTTGCCACTCCGTGTTGTAAATGGCATATTGGCAAGTTTACGCTTTTCCTCAGACACTTTTAATTTTGATTTTTGGGTCATTTTACTGAACTTTTGTGTTTTGGATTTTACATGCTCTCTACTATGACATTGGGCATCGGCCTTGGCAGACGACGTTGATGGCATTTCATCGTCTCGGCCATGACTAGTGGCAGCAGCTTCAGCACGAGGTGGAAGTGGATCTTGATCTTTCCCTATTTTTTTAACCTCCACATTTTTGTTCTCCATATTTTAATGTGTGGAATTATATGCCAGTATCAATAGCAATGGCCTACTACTATATATACTGCGCACAACTAAAATACACCACAGGTATACAATGTAGATGGATAGTATACTTAATGGATGACGAGTGACGACACAGAGGTAGGTACAGCAGTGGCCTACCGTACTGCTATATATAGTATACTGGTGGACACTGTCAGCAAACTGCTAAACTAGTCTAAAAAAATGCACCACAGGTATACAATGTAGATGGATAGTATACTTAATGGATGACGAGTGACGACACAGAGGTAGGTACAGCAGTGGCCTACCGTACTGCTATATATAGTATACTGGTGGACACTGTCAGCAAACTGCTAAACTAGTCTAAAAAAATGCACCACAGGTATACAATGTAGATGGATAGTATACTTAATGGATGACGAGTGACGACAGAGAGGTAGGTACAGCAGTGGCCTACCGTACTGCTATATATAGTATACTGGTGGACACTGTCAGCAAACTGCTAAACTAGTCTAAAAAAATGCACCACAGGTATACAATGTAGATGGATAGTATACTTAATGGATGACGAGTGACGACACAGAGGTAGGTACAGCAGTGCACTCTGCACTGTACTACTCCTATATAATATTAAATTATACTGGTGGTCCCCAGTCCCCACAATAAAGCAGCACACTGTGAGCACAGATATGGAGTGTTTTTCAGGCAGACAACGTATACTGGTGGTCACTGGCAGCAAAACTCTGCACTGTACTCCTGCTATAGCTGCTCCCCAGTCCCCACAATTAAGCAGTGTGAGCACTCAGCACAGATATATCATGCAGCACACTGAGCTCAGATATGGTATGGAGCGTTTTTTTCAGGCAGAGAACGGATAAAAAAAAACTGGTGGTCACTTATCAGCAAAACTCTGCACTGTACTCCTAACAGCTGCTCCCCAATCCTCCCCACATTTAAGCAATAAAAAACAAACAAGAATCAACTGTCTTCTACAATAAACGGAGAGGACGCCAGCCACGTCCTCTCCCTATCATCTCCAATGCACGAGTGAAAATGGCGGCGACGCGCGGCTGCTTATATAGAATCCGAATCTCGCGAGAATCCGACAGCGGGATGATGACGTTCGGGCGCGCTCGGGTTAGCCGAGCAAGGCGGGAAGGTTTGAACCTGCCTCGGACCCGTGTAAACAAGGTGAAGTTCGCGGGGGTTTGGTTTCTCGGAAACCGAACCCGCTCATCACTATAAAACACCCCAGAGAAATAAAATGAAACATAAGGGTATGACCACCGGTCGGTACTGACTGTCCGCTATGGCATAACCCCGAGTCCTAGCTGCTGCTGCACTCTATCGCTGCTTACACTTCCCCAACCTATCCCTGACCCAGTGGCGGAACTAGAAAGTGGTGTGCCTAGGTGCATATGCACCCCCTACACACACCCCTTGCACTCCTAAGCACCTGCACCCTAATCTTGAGTGGGACATTCTGTAAAGTACAGGAGATTTAGGGGGCCGAACAATTGAGTTTAAATATAACAAAAGTAAAGTTTAAACTATACATATATGCCATCAGAGCCACATCTGCCTCTTTCTATGCCATTAGACTCCTCCTCTGCAGGACCCCAGCATTTGTCATACATGTCCCCATGCTCACCAGCTACTGACAGTAGTGCCCATATTTCACATTGTGATCCAAAGTCACCTTATGCCACACGGCATGAGCAAAAATTCATATTATGCCACACGGTATGAGCCGAAATTCACATTATGCACACGGTGTGAGCCAAAATTCACATTATGCCACACAGTATGAGCCGAAATTCATATTCTGCCACGTGGTATGAGCCAAATTCACATTATGCCACATGGTATGAGCCGAAATTCACATTATGCCACACGGTATGAGCCGAAATTCACATTATGCCCCACGGTATGAGCCGAAATTCACATTATGCCACACGGTATGAGCCAAAATTCACATTATGCCACACGGTATGAGCCAAACATTCACATTATGCCCAGAGCCGGCCCTAATCAATTTGATGCCCTAGGCAGATTTTGGCTGGTGCCCCTAGCACCGCCACTACAGATGTAGCCAGCCGCGCTGTGTGTACTCATGGGCACACGCAATGCAGCAAGCTGTACTGAACGCCGTGTTGCGATTAGTTGCAGCCAGCGTTCGCTCTGTAGAAGTCTATAGCATGCACATGAATATGCACACACGCATCATAGACTAAGGCACACTAGTCACGCCATCCATTCCGCAATGATGGATAAGCGTGGCAACATCTGTAGTTCCGCCTTTGACCCAGCACAGAAGGCATCACCCAGCATGACCATGAAGCCTTACCCCCGCTGGGGTAGATAGTGGTAAAAGTAAATGACTGCAGGTCAGGTTGCTCCTCGACCACCGAGAGAAGGGGGGAGAGAGAGAGATTCCCCCCCTCCCCCCCGAAAAAGTGGGGGGGGAGGGAAAAGGAGGAAGGGAGAGAAAAGGAGGGAGAAAGAGAAGGGGTAGGTTATGGAGAAGGAGAGAGACAGGGGCCCATTTATAAAAAAATATTTCCGGCTATGTCCCCGAAAAACACCCGTTTTGGTGGTTAGCCGCAAATATTAAGTTTCCCTGGTATGTATAAAGGAGGGATCACTGCAGGTATCGGTACCTGCTGTGATCCCTCCATTTCCGCCCGCACCCACATTTCCCATAGGTTTCTATGGGGGATGCGATGCTGCCCAATGTATCAATATCGGGTATGCGAAGCATGCCCGATATTGTTCCCCGCAGTGGCTGCAATATTTGACTGCGGTAGCCCATTGTAGTCTATGGTCTACAGATCGGGGAGAGTAGATCCGGCTGGCCAGAAATACCTCAGTGCATCATTGTCACCCAAAGGGATCACATATTTCAATGTGATCCTGGGCGGTAAGATCCCACCCAGATCGCATTCAATATGTAATCCATGATAAATGGGCCCTCACAGAGAGAGAGGAGAGAGAGAGAGAGAGAGAGAGAGAGAGAGAGAGAGAGAGAGAGAGAGAGAGACATTTAGGGGGGAATGTCGGTTGGTTGTCTGTTTTTTCCTATTAGACTTTTCAAACAATTGAATATCCCCCATGGGGGGGGGGGGGGAGACACAGTGGCGGAGAGAGAGGGGGAGGAAGAGAGAGGGAAAGATAGGGAGAGAGAGAGAGAGAGAGAGAGAGAGAGAGAGAGAGAGAGAGGGAAAGATAGGGAGAGAGAGAGAGATTTCATGAGAATGGAAATATGGTAAAAATACGCTGACACTTACCACACTGTCTCTGTTTTAGTCGCCTCATGGGTGGGGAGGGTGCCTACAGCTGCTTTTGTGGAGTCGGCAGTGCTGCAGTTTGTGCCCGGTTGCCTCCTCCAGCTGCTGTTCTGTCATGCTGCCGTTCCAGTCACGCCTGTTCCAGCCAGGAACAATAGGGGTAATTCAGACTGGATCGCTGCAGTGGCAGAGATTGCAGTCTGAATTACTGTGTGGAGTCCGCACTCGCATTGGCCGCACTGCGCGTGCGCACCCCGGGAGCCCAGTGAGATGCTATCATCATCTGACTGACTGCGATCGCCTTTGCCTGATCGACAGGCAGAGGTGGTTGCGGGGCAGGAGGGGGCGTGCCAATGGGGGGAGGGGCACAGTTGCACAGGCAGGGAGCTACTTGCCAGGTACAAAAGCATCGCCGCCATGCGATGCTCTGTACCTGTGGGGGGGGGGGGGGGAGGGGGCAGGGCCTGACATTTGGGGCAGACTAGCCCTGTGCTGGGCGTCTCCCCGAATGTCAGAGTAAATGATCGTAGATGTGCTACATTTAACATATCTACGATCAACTCTAAATTACCCCCAGTGTTCCTCCTGCTCCTCATACAGAACCGGCCTTAACCAATATGATGCCCTAGGCAAGATTTTGGCTGGTGCCCCCTAGCACCACCGCTGGTTCCGCCTCTGACCTTGTACCCCCTATATTTTAAATAGGAAAAGTTTGCACATTTGGCGCACAGCCCAAAAAGGGGTGTGTTTTTGCTGGCAAGGGGCATGGCCACACAATAACCCCAATTCCAATTACGCCACACAGTACTGCAACTTTATTCACATATGATCATGTGATAGTGTCCATAATTCATATTACATCCCACAGTAGTATCACTTTACCTTCTAAACGTTACTCCTCACATTAGAGCCCATTATTCACATTACATCACACTGAATTGCTCCTTATTCACATTACACCACACCCTATTGCTCTTTATTCACATTAGACGACACAGTAGTGCCCTTTCTATACGCAATTCCATATAGTAGAGCACCTTATACACATAATGCCACACATTAGTAATGCATTTACACTAGAGATGAGCGGGTTCGGTTTTACTCGGATTTACTCGATTCTCAAAACGGCATCTTATTGGCTCACGGATGTCACGTGTTTTGGATAGCCAATAGGAAAAATCCGGATAAAACCGAACTGGCGTTAATTCTGGCGTTAAATCCGAACCCGCTCATCTCTAATTTACACACATTCCACACAGTAATGCCCCTTACACATATGACATACATTATTAATGTCCTTATAAACATAATGCGCCTTACACATTATGCCAACCTTTATTAATGCCCTTTTACACATAATGTCCCTTACACATATGCCGCACATTATTAATGCCCTTATACATATAATGACACACATAGTGCCCCCTACACATTTGCTGCACATTATTATTGCCCTTATACACATAATGACACACATACAGTAGCACCCTGTTACACATATGCCGCACATTATTAATGCTCTTATACACATAATGACACACACAGTTCCCCTTACACATACTGTATGTTGCACATTATTAATGCATTTTTACACGACACACATAATGCTCCTTACACATATTCTGAACACTACTGCACAACCAACCCACTCACATGCACACAGCACTCACACTGCCACTAACAGTGTGACCTCTGCCTCTGCTTGGATACAGATGTGTCCTCATAAATATTGCCTCAATGCTAACATCGGGCACCTTTTTTTATGAAAATGCATCTTATTTGCATTGCTATATGCTAGGATACACAAGCAGCTTCTGCTGATTAAAATGATATGCAGCATGCCTATATACTGTGTGAGACTGTGGCTGTATCTGCATATGAAATGCTACACACAGAATATAGGCATGCCGCATATCATTTTAATCAGCAGAAGCTGCTGATGCCCCTAGGCATATCAAATGCCCTAGGCAATTGCCTAGTTTGCCTATGCCTATGGCCGGCTCTGTCCTCATAGATAATGTATGCTGCAGCAGAGATAGAACAGAGGGGTGGGGTCAGAACATGGGTGTACTCTTCACATCAGCATGTTGCCGGGCCTGCTGACACACACAGACACACACACACTAAAAAACAGTGTCAAATACACTGACACAAACCTTACCTTCTTCTTCCTGGCCCAGCAAGAAAAGGCAGGGCTGCACAGTGCACACAGATCGCCGGGCTCAGGAAAAGTCGGGGGCGTGGCCTAATCGTGGCCCCCGTGACCACGCCCACTTATAGAAAACTCCTTGAAATCAGCAGCAACTGGCCGGCCGCAGGGAGAGGAGCGGCAGCGCACAGGACCTCAAACAGTGCAGAGAGCAGCAAGCTGGTCTCGCGGCAATCACCACTCTACAGTTCTGCAGCAGGCGTGGCGTGTGGGGGGTGCGGCACATTAGGGGGTGCCTGAGCGCACCAGGCACCCCCCGTGCGCACGCCTATGCCTCTACTGTAGGCAATTCAGTGCCAATGATATTCCCAGCTGTCCCCCCTGTAGAGCTGTGCCCCCTGTAGCTTTGCCCTTTGTAGCTGTGCCCCCTGTAGCTTTGCCCCCAGGAGCTGTGCCTCCTGAAGCGCTACCCCCGTAGCTGTGCCCTCTGTAGTTTTGCCCCAGTAGCTGTGCCCTCAGTAGTTTTGCCCCCTGTTGCTGTGCCCCTGTAGTTTTGCCCCGTCGCTGTGCCCTCAGTAGTTGTGCCCCTGTAGTTTTTAACCCTGTTGCAGTGCACCCTGTAGTTTTGCCCCCTGTTGCTGTGTCCCTAGTAGCGGCGCTTACACAAATAAATAATAATAAAAAAAAAAAATACCAGCCTTGCTCCTGCTTCCTGACCGCTGATGCCGTCCTCCATCTCCGGCCGCCGCTCCTCAGGTCTATGGGAGAGACATCATGACATCTCTCCCATAGCACCGCACACTGCACAGACACTAAAGGTCAATTGTGACCTCTAGCATCTACGACCGCTCCCACAATGCCGTGCAGTGCGCGATGACGTCAAGCGCACCGCACGGCACCAGTGGGAGGGTCAGGTGCCAGCAGATCCCTCAGGACTGTGCCGCCCGGGCAAAAAGTCTGCCCGCTGCAAGAGCGCTACTGTTAATAGCAACCAGGAATCATCTTTATTTCGAGCGAAACAACCAACCAGTTCTCAGAGTAAATTTATTTGGTCTACAATCTTTTCTACGGGAAGTCCCATTATACCAAGAGCAACCAGGGCCCTATGGCCTATAGTGAAAACAGACCCTAATTTACCAGGGTTCACAGAGATGACACCAATAACGGGATTCAGGAGAGGATGTCATTTAAGAGATCATCTGGTAAGAGCAGATATAACAAATTCCATGCCATCTCCTGGAATCTTCGGAACAGTCAAAAAACTGGTGTCCCTCCTGTACCACGTGCAGTTATCTAAT